>NC_073303.1:8646150-8753484 GCF_027595985.1 Sorex araneus
GGCTCGTGGATCTGGCCCCCGGAAACAAGATACAAAACCAAAACCAAAGCTGAAGCCTTCTTTGGGCTGAAAGCACTTGGATTTACATCCCAAAGACCAGGCTGGGCTGCAGCAAGAAATCTACATGTCAACTACAAACTAGACAGCACCTGAAATTTACATCCCAAAGACTAGGCTAGCACCTTAGATCTGTGGGTCAAAGATCAGCTAGGTTTCTGTGACAAAACTCCAGAAGGCAGCTGGAAAAGGGGAAATATTCCAACATCTCCCCCCTTTTTGTTTAGAACAGATTTTAACCATAAAATAAAATGCTAGGCACAAAAAGTTCAATAACATAGCAGAACACCTATTCTCTAGCACAGATACGCTTTCAGCAGGACCCATCCAAGGATGAAATCCCATGGTTGTGTTTCTCCTCTCTGTCCAACAAACATATAAGCATTCACAATATTAATCATTTTGTATGGGCATAGCAAGAGATGCATTAAACTTTTAGAATTGCTCTCCGGGGGTCACCTCATCTCAGACTACAGCGCTCAGGCCAGATTAGTCTTTCCTAGCCCTAGCAGGGTCCAAATCTAGTATCACTGTTTGGATCATGACAGCATTTGTTCATGATCAAGCTCTTAACTTATAGTTAAGCATTAGGCACTTTGGCCAGGCCCATCTCGATGCCAGGGTAGCACACAACTCACCGCTTGCCCTGGGTCCTTCTTGTCCCACGTTGGGACCGTGCTTTGGGGGTGCTAGGAAGTAAGGGCAGCTGAGGCTTAGGTCAAGAGAACAGATGCCCTGGAGGAAAATATCATGTAGAGTCAAATGACTCCCAGGTTACAAAAGCATAACATTTGTTAAGTCTTCCTGTGTCCATACAAAAAGGACTTGCTCTGAATAAACTATGCAAAGGACTCAAGGAGAAGAGAAAAACATTATTTACAAGTGAACAGAACACTAAGAAAGAAGCTACAAATAAACAAAGAGGAATAGGAGCACTGTAACGGGAGTAACCCAATAAACCTAAACTATTGAGGCTATGTTATCCTACACTCCACCCCATTTTTCTGAGCGAAAATGGCAGCAGTGGCAGCAGCCACGCGGTGAGAGCCACCCTCTAAGACCCCTCCACCAGGAGGTAGGACTTTCTTTAGTGACGTAGCCTGTAGGTGGTCCTGGGAGGGGAGGTGTTCCCGGCGCGCCTTCCGCCCAGAGATGAACCAAGAGCCGCGGCACGAGAAGCAGAGCCTCTGCACCTATTGACTGTGATCCTGAGGTCTCCTAACCCATTTTGGCACCAGAGCGGATTCTTGCAGCCATCCATTTTGACTGTGAACTGAGCTAAAATATTAGAAACCCAAAACCGCGCGGACTCAAAGTCTTCACTCTTACCAATGAAGAGAAATTATTAGATGATGCCTATTCGGCAGGCCTGATTGTTGGGGAAAATTTCCAATCAATAATAGTGAGTTCTGTATGGAAATATCAAATGTACTCAATATATAGAGAGAATAATGGGAATATCATTAGCTACATAGATGGGGGGTGGAGTGGGAGGGGGGTGTATTGGGGTTCTTGGTGGTGGAACGGGTGCACTGGTGAAGGGATGGTGGTTTAATCAGTATTTGACTGTGACTTAAACCTGAAAGCTTTGTATTTTTTTCTTGTTTTCACGGTGGTTCAATAAAATATTTCTTTAAAAAAAAAGAAAAGAAATAAAAGAGGACACAGGGAAATAGAGACACATCCGCTGAAATGATAGGGAGAATTAACATTATCAAAATGGCAATACAGCCCAAAGCATTATACTAATTTAATGTGGTCCCTATTAGGATACCCATGACATTTTTCAAAGAAATAGACAAACACTCCTGAAATTCATATGGAACAATAAACCCCAACAAATAGCAAAAGCAATACTTGGGAAAAAGAGGATAGGTGATGTCACCTTCCTCAACTTCAAACTCTACTACAAAACAGTAATAATTAAAACAGCATGGTATTGAACAAGAAACAGACCTGAGGACCATTGGGACAGAGTTGAATACCCTGTCACAGACCCCCAGATTTATGGCCACTTAATCTTTGACAAAGGAGCAAGAGATGTGAAGTGAAACAAGGAAAGCCTCTTCAACAAGTGGTGCTGGGAAAACTGGATAGCTACCTGCAAAAAAAATGAACTCTGACCTCTTTCTAATGCCAGGCAAAAAGTCAGATCAAAGTGCATTAAAGACCTCAGTATAAGACATTAATCTATAAGGTACATAGAGGAAAATGTAGGCAGAATTCTCCATGACACTGAAACTAAAAGCAAATTTAAGGATGAAACAGCACTGGCCATGGAGGTGGAAGCAAACATAAACAAATAGGACTACATCAAATTAAGAAGCTTCTGCACTTCAAAAGAAACAGTGACCAAAATACAGAAAGAGCCCACAGAATGGGAAAGAATATTTACCCAATACCCATCTGGTAAGGGATTAATATTCTACCTATACAAGACACTAGTAGAATTGTACAAGAAGAAAACCTCCAACCCTATCAAAAAATGGGGAGAAGAGATGAACAGAAGTTTCATCAAAAAAGAAATACAAAGGCCCAAAAGGCACATGAAAAAATGCTCCATATCACTAGTCATAAGGGAGATGCAAATCAAAACAACAATGAGATATCATCTCACACCACAGATACTGGCACACATTGAAAAGAACAAAAGCAATCAGTGCTGGCGAGGATGTGGGGGAAAAGGGACACCTTTCACTGTTGGTGGGAATGCTGACTAGTCCAGCCATTCTGGAAAACAATATGAACAGTCCTTCAAAAACTAGAAATTGAGCTTCCATATGACCCTGCAATACCATTTCTGGGAATATATCTCGAGGATGCAAAAAAGCACAGTCGAAATGACATCTGTACCTATATGTTCATTGCAGCACTGTTCACTATAGCCAAAATCTGCAAACAACTCAAGTGCCCTAGAACAGATGACTGATTAAAAAACCTTGCTACAACTGCACAATGGAATACTATGCAGCTGTTAAGAGAGATGAAGTCATGATATTTGCTTATAAATGGATAGACATGGAGAGTATCATGCTAAGTGAAATGAGTCAGAATGAGAGGGACAGATATAGGACTGCATTCATTTGTGGAGTATAAAACAAAATAACATGAGGCTGACACCTAAGGATAGTAGATACACAGCACAGGAAGATTGCTCCATAGCTGTAAGTTTGCCTCAGGAGCAATGGGAAGAAGGCAGCTGGAATAGAGAAGAGATCACTAAGAAAATGATGGCTGGAGGAACCTGTCGGTTTGGGAGATGTGTGTCGAAAGTAGATAATGGACCAAACATGATGACCCCTCAGTGTCTGTGTTGCAAGCCATAATGCCCAAAAGCAGAGAGAGAGTATGGGGAATACTGGTTGCCATGGAGGCAAGGGAAGGGTGAGAAAGGGGGGTATACTGGGGATATTGGTTGTGGGGAATTGCACTGGTAGAGGTATGGGTGCTTGATCATTGTGAGATTGAAACCCAAACATGAAATCTTGTAACTATCTCACAGTGATTTGATAAAACAAAAAAAAAGGAAAAGAAAAGGTAAAATCCAACAGTTCCTGCATCTCAGATAGAACTTGAAGGCATCATCCTGAGCAAGGTGAGTTAAAGGGAGAAGGTGTCTGAATGAGGAAGTAGGCCTGGTTAACCTCCCATATCGCTCACCATTCTGCTCTGACTAGCTTGGGAATAAGACATCTTCTCTGTTTCCTCCAGGTGCTCAGACTCACCTGCAGCAAATTCTGTGCTGAGCCCTGACATTTCTCGTCCAGTTCCAGGATACTGTTCTTGAGTTCCTGCAATTTTTTGTCTAGATGAACTACATTGTTCTGCAGTATGCTCAGCTTCTCCTCTTTTTCTTCCTTCAGTTGACGCATATAAAACTCCTCTTCCTCATGCAGGAATGTGTGAAGATACATAAATTCAGAATGGATTCTTTCTTCCTCATGTTTTATTTTCTCCTATGAGGAAGAAAAGTGCTCAGAAAGAGAATACAGACCAAATATTCATTAATGGGTACATCCATATACAATATGAGTCACAGAGAAACAAGGGAAATATATTCAGTAGTAATAAAGAAGGAACATTTGATGCAATGTGCAACGTGGAGGAGTCAACTAGATTGTGAGCAGAGCAAAGTAAGCCAGAAACAAGGGTCAGTACTATAGAACTTTACTTATATGACGTAAATCATATTTATAGAGCAAGTGAATAGCAGAAAATTGGAGGAAGATGTTTGATGACTAGGAAAAGAGTTTGAGTTTGGATGATGAATGAGTTTTGCAGGTGGGTAGAGGCAATCACTGCACAGGTGTATATACAAACTTAACTGTCATGGAGCTGTTCACTCCAAAGGATAAGAAGAGTAACCTTTATATTATGCTTATACACACACCTGCCGTACACCCCCCACCCCCACATACAGTTCCTCAGGGAGTGTGTCGTAGCCTAAAGAGTTCTACATATTTCCTACACCAGAATTTTTCCCACGTAGCAAATATTCAAAGGTAGAAGATGTCATCACAATTGTATATAAGTAATCTGGATAAATTCCTTCCACTTCACTAGAAAGTGATGTAAGGAGTACAAATAAAGTGCAGAATAGAGCTTGGCCAAGGTAAATAAAATGTGAGTTATAAAAATAAATATGAGCTTTTATTTTGATATAAACATGTGTTCCTGTGTTACAGATAAACTTTCTGGTTATGAAAACTCTGAATTTTCTTCTAAAATCCAATTGAAGTTTGTAACTGAGATATCATATTTATGTATTTGTACATAAAAAATAAGGATTGAGGTTTAAGATACCATGAAAGAGGCAAAAATGGCTTACTGGTTGGTGTGATAATATCTTAGTCTAATACGCTATATCAATATATCCATAAAAATTATAGCTTCCATACATAATGAGTCTGGAAAATCACTATACTAGGAAACCAAATTCTGTAATTGTCTTTTGTATGTTCTTGTCTTTTGTAGTTCTGGTCCTCCAGATTAACAGGTCATTAAGTTGAGCTCAATGCATCTCATTAGACTGAATCTCTAAGTGTCCAAAAGTAGTTGCTCTTTAACTGAAAAACTTGAATATAGGTACTGCACTTTTGAAAATTTACCTAAATGGAGCAGTTGAGTTTTTAAAATAGGTAGGTGCTTTCAAATTTTGAGAACTTATATCCCAACAAGGATCTTTCCAGGTCAGTTGTAATATTTACACTTTTCCAACTCAGATATTGGGAATCCTAAATAACTACTATGAAAAGATTGAGGTATTTAGAGCAAAAATATAATAGATGCTTATAACTAAAGTAGTAAAGGGAAATGGTGCTTTCTACATTACTTTTAATAATCTGGACCATTTATTGTGTAATCAACAGTCATAGTGCTTTCACTAAGCAATGACTACTACTAGACAAGGTGATGACATATACTTTGACCACAAGTAGCTTCAAACTCTCACCTCCCAACGACTTATTTTCTGAGTTGTGTCTAGCTTCAGCTGCAAATATTTGGATTCTATTTCTTTCAGTTTTCTGACTGCTTTCTGGAGCTGTTCCTGTGGGAAAAATTGAGTGTTGATTTATTCAGTTGGATAACTCTTCACAACATCTAACAGAAATCATAGACTTTCAGATAATTAGAATAACATTGAGTATTTGTTGAGCTCATACATGCTGAGAAGAAGAGTCATCATTCCAGTAACACTATTGGTCTCTGTGGCAATATGCAAAACTAGTAAGATTCTTAACATAATTTCTGTGTTGTAGAAATCAATTCTTGTATGGGGTTCAGAAACTTGTTCAAGGGGACAACAGATTCCTCAATTGCATATAGGGTTAAGAAATGAGACAGCAGGACAGTGCCCACTTTGTTATTCCACCAAAGTTAAGGCAATCTTCATACATACCTTTGCATGTATGTAAATCTAAACCTGTTACAGGAGTTCATTCAGAGGCATTCATTTCTAAATAGGCAACCACCCCTCTCAATTTACTATATCCACACTCTGTACTTGTGGGTATAATATGAATCTTAGAAACTGGTGGCTGTATTTTATTTTGAGACTGAATGGTCTTGTCATGTCAACATTTGTCCTCAGTAAACTAACAAGAATATTCAGCTTCCAGTACTCTTTTCAGGTATGATTAATACCCTCAACTGTGGTTCCCGGCACCCTCTGCTCATCCCATCCAGTTACCCACCCGGTGTCAGGGCTCCTTCCCAGACAGTTCTTTTCCCCCTCCATATTCCATAAGAACCATAAGTTACCCTCCTAGTTGGAACTTTCACTAGGTTAGCTTAACCACCAGAAACACATTAGCCAATAACTCATTAGGCCTGCCTCAATTAATACTGCATCATAAACAGAATAGTAACAGTGAGCATGAAGGGATAAATCACACAGGTCACAATGGTAAAGCAAAGCAGAAGCCCACCAAGCTAACTTCTTGAAGAGGCTAGCCCAGAAGACCACAAGAGCAATGGAGTGACAGACAACCTCTCTGACAAGGAATTTTGAAGGGAGCTACTGAGAATGCTTAAGGAGCTAAAAGAAACAATGGAGCTCCAGCAGCTGCCCCGCCCCGTGTCCTGCGCGTCCAGTCTCCCATCCGCTCTCCAACTGTGGCCTGCCTACCCAGGTACCGTCACTGACTCTCGGCCACATTCCTCCCGTCCCCGGCTTCCCGACGAACAGGGTCCCCGACCTCCTCCTGCAGCTGCCCCGCCCTGTGTCCTGCACAACCCGACTGGCTGTCTAACAGGAAGACACTGGGTGCATGGCCTGTATCTTAGGGGGCGTGGTCTCAAAGTGGGCGTAGCCTCCTGTCGTAGCGGCCGGGGTTACTCTTTGTTACCTCAGCATAATAGTTACTGTCTATTTCTTTGAAAATCACTTTAGCCATCTCAAACACTCATGCAAAATATCCATTAGCTTAGTTTGACACTATAAAAGCTGTCAGTGAATAAGGGAAGTTTAACACAACCAGAGCCCCTTCTTTCCTCAGCAAGAGGGAACAAGAATACATAATTACAAATTTCCAACTCTATGCTTCCATAACAATATGAAGAAGCAGTGAAAATCCCCTCCTAGAAGAGAGGGAGAAGAAAAGACTCCAGAAACATCAACGGGGGCTACTCACACCTACGACCTCTCAGATAAACAATTCAGAGAGGAGATCTGTAGGAGAGTCGACCTATTCCAAGCAACCATGGAACAGACATCCAATAAATTAAGGGAGGAGATGAATGAAGCACTGGAACGGTCTACCAAGAAAATACAGGAAGAAATGAGAGCAGAAATCTCAAACCTACGAACGGAAGTCACACAAATAAAGAAATTGGTAGATGAATTAAAAATCTCACTAGAGGCCCTCAACAATAGAATGACTACAGCTGAAGACAGAATCAGCGACCTGGAAGATGAGTTGCAGAAAGCTTATAGACAACAACAAATCATGGCCAAAGACCTCAAAATGGCTATAGAGCGAATCAGAGCCCTGGGGATGACTTCAAGAGGAACAACATAAGAATCACTGGAGTACCAGAACCACAGGGAAGTAACACCAATGAAAAAAACACAGCCAAACACATCATTGCTAAGAAATTCCCAGAGCTGGAGAAGGCAGGCATGCAGATACAAGGAGTCCGAACAGTACCAGCAAAAAGAGACCCGAATAAACAGACTCCAAGGCATATCATAGTCAGAATGATGGATGCTATGGATAGAGACACAATTCTGCAAGCAGCAAGGTCAAAGAAGGAAATCACATACAAAGGAGCACCCCTCAGATTTACAGCAGACCTGTCAGAAGAAACCCTCCGAGCCCGAAGACAATGGTGGGACATAGTGAAAAAACTCAACGAAATGAATGCCTCACCAAGAATACTTTATCCGGCTAAACTCTCACTCAAACTCGAAGGAACCATACACTATTTCTCAGATAAACAACAGCTCAGGAACTTCATAGACTCAAAACCAAACTTGGAAGAAGGTCTAAAGGGGCTACTGTAAGACAAGGAGGAGCCCCAGAAAAACAACAAATACCACAGAAATATGACACAAAATCCTATCACAATAATCTCTCTCAATGTCAGTGGCCTAAATGCACCCATCAAGAGACAAAGAGTGGCAAAATGGATCCTGAAATTAAACCCAACATTCTGCTGCCTGCAAGAAACACACCTGAACAAACAGAGTAAACATAGACTCAAAGTCAAAGGATGGAAAACAATCCTGCAAGCAAACAACTCCCTTAAAAAAGCTGGAGTGGCCATCCTGGTATCCGACAACATAGACTTCAGGTTGAAAAAGATTAAAAGGGACAGTGAAGGTCATTTTCTGTTTATCAAGGGATATGTACAACAGGAAGAAATCACACTCTTAAACGTATACACTCCTAATGAACGACCGGCTAAATATTTAAAACGACTCCTAACAGACTTCAAAGAGGACATCACTAACAGCACAATTGTAGTCGGAGACTTCAATACGGCCTTATCGCCTCTAGATAGATCCACAAGAACAAAACTCAACAAGGAAACACTGACTCTGAAAGAAGTAATTGAAGAGAGAGGCCTAATAGACCTATACAGGGCCTTACACCCCCAAAAGAAAGAATACACATTCTTTTCCAGTGCACATGGAACATTTTCTAAAATAGACCATGTACTGGGCCCCAGAACATACCTCAGTAGAATCGGAAAAATAGAAATTGTATCAACCATCTTTTCAGACCACGATGCGCTGAAGATAGAAGCTAACCACTCACAAATACGGAAAATCAAATCAAACACCTGGAAATTAAACAATTCAATGTTGAACAATGAGTGGGTCAGGAAGGAAATCAAGGAAGAAATCAAAAGATACGTAGAAACAAATGTGAATGAAGACATGAGCTACCAAATCCTATGGGACGCAGCTAAAGCCGTGTTAAGGGAAAAGTTTATAGCTCTCCAAGCATTCCTCAGGAAGGAAGGCAGGGCCCACATAGATAGCTTGACTTCACGACTCAAGACCTTAGAAAAGGACCAGAGAAAGGAACCCAAACCAGACCGAAGGAAAGAAATAATAAAAATTAGAGCAGAAATTAATGACATCGAAACCAAAACAACAATCTGAAAGATCAATGAAACAAAGAGCTGGTTCTTCGAGAAAATAAATAAGATTTATAAACCGCTAACAAGACTCACAAAGAAAGAAAGAGAGAGAGCCCTAATAAATCGAATCAGAAATGAAAAAGGGGACATCATGACAGAAACCACTGAGATTCAAAAGATCATTAGAGACTACTTTGAAGGCCTATACGCCACAAAACAGGAGAACCTAAAAGAAATGGATGAATTCTTTGACTCCTACAATCTCCCAAGACTGAACAAAGAAGACTTGGAATACCTGAATAGATCCATCAATGTTAAGGAAATTGAAACTGTAATCAAAAATCTCCCCAAAAACAAAAGCTCAGGCCCAGATGGTTTCACTGGTGAATTCTTCCAAACATTTCAAGAAGACCTGTTGCCAGTTCTCCTCAAACTTTTCCAGGAAATTTTAAAAAGAGGAACTCTCCCAAACAGTTTCTATGAAGCATATATCTCCCTAATACCAAAAGCAAACAAAGACACCACTAAGAAAGAAAATTACAGACCAATATCCCTGATGAACACCGATGCGAAGATTCTCAACAAAATATTAGCAAATAGGATCCAACAACTCATCAAAAAGATCATACCAAGTGGGATTCATTCCGGGGATGCAAGGATGGTTTAACATTTGGAAATCAATCAACATAATCCATCATATCAACAAAAGTAAAGATGAAAACCATATAATCATATCAATAGATGCAGAGAAAGCATTTGAGAAGATCCAACATCCTTTTTGATGAAAACCCTCACCAAAATGAGGTTTGACAAAGACACCACTAAGAAAGAAAATTACAGACCAATTTCCCTGATGAACACCGATGCGAAGATCCTCAACAAAATACTAGCAAATAGGATCCAACAACTCATCAAAAAGATCATACATCACGACCAAGTGGGATTCATCCCAGGGATGCAAGGATGGTTTAACATTCGGAAATCAATCAACATAATCCAGCATATCAACAAAAGTAAAGACAAAAACCATATGATCATATCAATAGATGCAGAAAAAGCAATTGACAAGATCCAACATCATTTCATGATGAAAACCCTCGCCAAAATGGGGTTTGGAGGAACTTTCCTCAAGATAGTCGAAGCCATCTATCACAAGCCTACAGCAAGCATAATCCTCAACGGGGAAAAACTAAGGGCCTTTCCTCTGAGATCGGGCACAAGACAAGGATGCCCACACTCACCACTCCTCTTCAATATAGTACTGGAAGTACTTGCGATAGCTATTAGACAAGAAAAAGAGATTAAGGGCATCCAGATAGGAAGGGAAGAAATCAAACTCTCACTATTTGCAGACGACATGATACTATATCTAGAGAAGCCTAAAACCTCTACTAAGAAACTCTTAGAAACAATAGACTTATACAGTAAAGTTACAGGCTACAAAATCAATACCCAAAAATCCATGGCCTTCATATATGCAAACAATGAGGCAGAGGAAAGGGACATGAAAAAAGCAATCCCATTCACAATCGTGCCCCAGAAAATTAAGTACCTTGGAATCAGCTTAACCAAGGAAGTAAAAGACCTTTACAAAGAAAACTACAAAACGCTACTCCATGAAATTAAAGAGGACATGAGGAAATGGAAACATATACCCTGCTCGTGGATAGGGAGAATCAATGTTGTCAAAATGGCAATACTCCCTAAAGCATTATACAGATTCAATGCGATCCCTATAAGTATACCCATGACATTCTTCAAAGAAATGGATCAAGCAATCCTAAAATTCATATGGAATAACAAACGTCCAAGGATAGCTAAAACAATTCTTGGGAAAAAGATGATGGGAGGCATCACCCTCCCCAACCTCAATCTTTACTACAAAGCAGTAACAATTAAAACAGCATGGTACTGGAACAAAGGCAGAGCCGTAGACCAATGGAACATGGTGGAATATCCCTACACACAACCCCAAATGTATGACCATCTAATCTTTGATAAGGGAGCAAGAGATGTGAAGTGGAGCAAGGAAAGCCTCTTTAACAAATGGTGCTGGCACAACTGGACAACCACATGCAAAAAAATGGGTTTAGACCTTGACCTGACACCATGCACAAAAGTCAGATCAAAATGGATTAAAGACCTCAACATTAGACCACAAACCATAAGGTACATTGAAGACAAGGTCGGCGAAACCCTCCACGATATTGAAGATAAAGGTATCATCAAAGGTGACACGGAACTAAGCAATCTAGTAAAAACAGAGATCAACAAATGGGACTACATTAAACTAAAAAGCTTCTGCACCGCAAGAGATACAGTGACCAGAATCCAAAGACTATCCACAGAATGGGAAAGGATATTTACACAATACCCATCAGATAAGGGGTTGATATCAATGGTATATAAAGCACTGGTTGAACTCTACAAGAAGAAAACATCCAACCCCATCAAAAAATGGGGCGAAGAAATGAACAGAAACTTTACCAAGGAAGAAATACGAATGGCCAAAAGGCACATGAAAAAGTGCTCTGCATCACTAATCATCAGAGAGATGCAGATCAAAACAACCATGAGATACCACCTCACACCACAGAGACTGGCACACATCCAAAAGAACAAAAGCAACCGCTGTTGGAGAGGATGTGGGGAGAAAGGGACCCTTCTACACTGCTGGTGGGAATGCCGGCTAGTTCAGCCCTTTTGGAAAACAGTATGGACGACTCTCAGAAAACTAGAGGTTGAGCTCCCATTTGACCCAGCAATACCACTGCTGGGAATATATCCCAGAGAGGCAAAAAAGTACAATCGAAACAACATCTGCACATGTATGTTCATCGCAGCACTGTTTACAATACCCAGAATCTGGAAAAAACCCGAATGCCCCAAAACGGATGACTGGTTGAGGAAACTTTGGTACATCTATACAATGGAATACTATGCAGCTGTTAGAAAAAACGAAGTCAAGAATTTTGTAGTTAAGTGGATGGGCATGAAAAGTTTCATGCTGAGTGAAATGAGTCAGAAAGAGAGAGACAGACATAGAAAGACTGCACTCATCTATGGTATATAGAATATCAGAGTGGGGGACTAATACCCAAGAACCGTAGAAATAAGTACCAGGAGGTTGACCCCAAGGCTTCTCGGCTGGCCTCACGTTCCGGGGAAAGGTCAACTCAGAGAAGCGATCACCAACTACATTGTAGTTGAAGGCCATGTGGGGGAAGGGAGTTGCGGGCTGAATGAGGGCTAGAGACTGAGCACAGCGGCCACTCAACACCTTTATTGCAAACCACAACAGCTAATTAGAGAGAGAGAAGAGAAGGGAATGCCCTGCCACAGTGGCAGGGTGGGGTGGGGCGGAGATGGGAGTGGGGAGGGTGGGAGGGACGCCGGGTTTACGGGTGGTGGATAATGGGCACTGGTGAAGGGATGGGTTCCCGAACTTTGTATGAGGGAAGTATAAGCACAAAAGTGTATAAATCTGTAACTGTACCCTCACGGTGATTCTCTAATTAAAAATAAATAAATTATTAAAAAAAAAGAGGTTTGAGGAACTTTCCTCAAGATAGTCAAAGCCATCTACCACAAGCTTACGGCAAGCATTATCCTCAATGGGGAAAAACTAAGGGCCTTTCCTCTAAGATCAGGTACAAGACAAGGATTCCCGCTCTCACCACTTCTCTTCAATATAGTACTGGAAGTACTTGCTATAGCCATTAGACAAGAAAAAGAGATTAAGGGCATCCAGATAGGAAAGGAAGAAATCAAACTCTCATTATTTGCAGACGATATGATACTATATCTGGAGAAGCCTAAAGCCTCTACTAAGAAACTCTTAGAAACAATAGACTTATACAGTAACGTTGCAGGCTACAAAATCAATACCCCAAAATCCATGGCCTTCCTATACACAAACAATGAGGCAGAGGAAAGGGACATGAAAAAAGCAATCCCATTCACAATCGTGCCCCAGAAAATCAAGTACCTCGGAATCAGCTTAACCAAGGAAGTAAAAGACCTCTTCAAAGAAAACTATAAAACGCTACTCCATGAAATAAAGGAGGACATGAGGAAATGGAAACATATACTCTGCTCATGGATAGGGAGAATCAATGTCATCAAAATGGCAATACTCCCCAAGGCATTATACAGATTCAACGTGATCCCTATAAGTATACCCATGACATTCTTCAAAGAAATGGATCAAGCAATCCTAAAATTCATATGGAACAACAAATGCCCACGGATAACTAAAATAATTCTTTGGAAAAAGACGATGGGAGGCATCACCCTCCCCAACATCAAACTTTAATACAAAGCAGTAACAATTAAAACAGCGTGGTGCTGGAACAAAGGCAGAGGCATAGACCAATGGAACATGGTGGAATATCCCTACACACAACCCCAAATATATGATCATCTAATCTTTGATAAGGGAGCAAGAGATGTGAAGTGGAGCAAGGAAAGCCTCTTTAACAAATGGTGCTGGCACAACTGGACAACCACATGCAAAAAAATGGGCTTAGACTTTGACCTGACACCATGCACAAAAGTCAGATAAAAATGGATTAAAGACCTCAACATTAGACCACAAACCATAAGGTTCATTGAAGACAAGGTTGGCAAAACCCTCCACGATATTGAAGATAAAGGTATCTTCAAAGGTGACACAGAACTAAGCAATCTAGTAAAAACAGAGATCAACAAATGGGACTACATTAAACTAAAAAGCTTCTGCACTGCAAAAGATACAGTGACCAGAATACAAAGACTATCCACAGAATGGGAAAGGATATTTACACAATACCCATCAGATAAGGGGTTGATATCAATGGTATATAAAGCACTGGTTGAACTCTACAAGAAGACAACATCCAACCCCATCAAAAAATGGGGTGAAGAAATGAACAGAAACTTTACCAAGGAAGAAATACGAATGGCCAAAAGGCACATGAAAAAGTGCTCTACATCACTAAGCATCAGAGAGATGCAGATCAAAAAAACCATGAGATACCACCTCACACCACAGAGACTGGCACACATCCAAAAGAACAAAAGCAACCGCTGTTAGAGAGGATGTGGGGAGAAAGGGACACTGCTACACTGCTGGTGGGAATGCCGACTGGTTCATCCCTCCTGAAAACAATATGGACGATTCTTAAAAAAATTAGATATTGAGCTCCCATTTGACCCAGCAATACCACTGCTGGGAATATATCCCAGAGAAGCAAAAAAGTATAATCGAAATGGCATCTGCACATGTATGTTCATCGCAGCACTGTTTACAATACCCAGAATCTGGAAAAAACCCGAATGCCCCAGAACGGATGACTGGTTGAGGAAACCTTGGTACATCTATACAATGGAATACTATGCAGCTGTTAGAAAAAAGGAGGTCATGAATTTTGTACTTAAGTGGATCAGCATGAAAAGTTTCATGCTACATGAAATGAGTCAGAAAGACAGAGACAGGCATAGAAAGTTTGCACTCATCTATGGCATATAGAATAACAGAGTGGGAGACTAACACCCAAGAATTGTAGAAATAAGTACCGGGAGGTTGACTCCATGGCTTGGAGGCTGACCTCACATTCTCGGGAAAGGGCAACTCAGAGAAGGGATCACCAACTATAATGTGGTTGGAGGCCATGCGGGGGGAAGGGAGTTGTGGGCTGAATGAGGGCTAGAGACTGAGCACAATGGCCACTCAACACCTTTATTGCAAACCTCAACAGCTAATTAGAGAGAGAACAGAAGGGAATGCCCTGCCACAGTGGCAGGGTGGGGTGGGGGGAGATGGGATTGGGGAGGGTGGGAAGGATGCTGGGTTTACTGGTGGTGGAGAATGGGCACTGGTGAAGGGATGGGTTCCTGAACTTTGTATGAGGGAAGCATAAGAAAAAAGTGTATAAATCTGTAATTGTACCCTCACGGTGGTTCACTAATTAAAAATAAATAAATTTTTAAAAAATTTAAAAAAAGAAACAATGGAAAGCAATGCCAATAAAATATAAGAGGATTTGAAGGTAGAAATGCAAAAACACAAACAAAATTACAAACGGAAATGTCAGACCTGAAAAACTTGGTAAACTAATTGAAAAACTCAGTGGAGGGCCTCAGTAGAGTAACAGCTGCTGAGGACAGAATCAGTGAGCTCGAAGATGAACTCCAGAGACTCTCCAGAAAAGGGCAGAATATGGAAAAGAGACTGACAATCTGGGAACAGATGGTAAGAGAAGATGGTGATGAAGCAAAGAGGAGTAACATAAGAATTATTGGAGTCCCAGAGAGACAGAAAGAAAACCCTGATGAAGAAGGCTCACTATTGAAAAAGAAATGACTTAGAAAAAAATCAAAAGATTCCTGGAAAAGAGCAAAAATGAGGACATGAGTTACCCAAACTTATGGGACACAGCAAAGGCTGTGTTAAGAGGAAAATTTATAGCTCTATAAGCATTCCTCAGGAAGGAGGAGCAAGCCCACATAAGTAACGTAACCTCACAGCTTAAGAGCTTGTGGAATGATCAACAGAAGGACCCCCAACCAAACAGGAAGAAAAAAGCAATAAAACTGAAAGCAGAAATTAATGAGATGGAAACCCAAAAACCAATCTGAAAGATCAATAAAACCAAGAGCTGGTTCTTTGAGAAAATAAACAAGATAGATAAGCCTTTAGTGAGACTCACAAAGAAAGGGAGAGAGAAAATCCTAATAAACCCAATCAGAAATGAAAAGGGGCACATCACAACAGAAACTACAGAAATTCAAATGATCCTCAGGGATTACTTTGAGAAGCTTTATACCATGAAACAAGAGAAGCTTGAGGAAATGGATAAATTCCTGGATTCCTATAGACTCCCAAAGCTGAACCAAAAAGACCTAGAATACCTGAACAGACCTATATCCACCAATAAAATTGAAAGGGTGGTAAAAAGTCTCCCCAAGCACAAAAGTCCTGGCCCAGATGGATTCAATAGAGAATTCTTCCAAATCTTTATTTATTTATTTATTTTGCTTTTTTGGTCACACCCGGCGATGCACAGGTGTTACTCCTGGCTCTGCACTCAGCAATTACTCCTGGCAGTGCTCAGGGGACCATATGTGATGCTGGGATTCGAACCCAGGTTGGAAGCGTTCAAGACAAATGCCCTACTTGCTGTGCTATCACTCCAACCCCAAATTCTTCCAAATCTTTAAAGATGACTTTCTCCCAATCCTCTTTAAGCTTTTCTGGTAAATTGAAGTATCAGAAACAATTCTGAACAGTTTCTATGAAGCAAATATCATCCTGACACCAAAAGCAGACAGAGATGCCACAAAGAAAGAGAATTACAGACCAATATCCATAATGAGCAAAGGTGCAAAGATCCTCAACAAAATATTAGCAAATAGAATCCAATGACTCATCAAAAAAATCCTACACCATGACCAGGTAGGACTCATCCCAGGGATGCTAGGATGGTTTAACATTTAAATCGATCAACATAATCCATCATATAAGAAAAAAGAAAAGATAAAAACCATATGATCATATCAATAGATGCAGAGTAAGCATTTGACAATATTCAGCACCCATTTATGATGAAACTCTCAGCAAAATGGGCATCGAAGGAACTTTCCTCAATATAGTCAAAGCCATCTACTACAAACCCATAGCAAGTATCATTTTCAAAGGGGAAAAACTAAAAGCCTTCCATCAAAGATCGGGCACAAGACAAGGTTGCCCGCTTTTACCACTCCTATTCAACATAGTACTGGAAGTCCTAGCCATTGCAGTTAGGCAAGAGAAAGGTATCAAGGACATACAGATAGGAAAGGAAGAGTTTAAGCTATCACTATTTGCAGACGATAAAACATTATCCTTAGAAAACCCTAAAGACGCCACAGAAAAGCTCCTAGAAACAATAGGTCGATATAGTAAAGTGGCAGGCTACAAAATCAACACCCAAAAGTCCATGGCTTTCTTATACACAAATAATGAAAGAGAAGAAAGAGACATTAAAATAAAACAATCCTGTTTACAATAGTACCTCAGAAAATCAAGTACCTTGGAATCAGCTTAACCAAAGAGGTGAAAGACCTATACAAGAAAAATTACAAAACACTACTTCAAGAAATAAAAGAGGACACTAGGAAATGGAGACACATCCCCTGCTCATGGATAGGGAGAATTAACATTATCAAAATGGCAATACTGCCAAAAGCACTATAAAAATTTAATGTGGTCCCTATCTGTAGGATAACATGGGTTTGTACTTTTAGCCTTGCCGCAGGGAACTTAGTTTACCTTAGAGCAATGGCCTTTCTGTATGAACACAGGAAGACAGTTAATATCATGCTTTGTAAATTGGGAGCCGATTGACTCCAATAATATTTGCATCCGGGCATCTGTTTTCTTGTCTCAGTTGCCCTTAGTTCCTAGCACCCCAAAAGCAGGGTCCCACAAGGGACGGAAAGGACCCAGGGCAAGCTGTGAGCTACCCTGGTATCGAAATGGGCCAGGCCAAAGCGCCACAATACTCAACTATAAGTTGAGAGCATGGTATGGACAAATGTTGTCATGATACAAAGGTAATGACGAGACTAGGACCCTGCTGGGGTTAGGAGGACTAACCTGGCCTGAGGACTTTGTTCTGGAATATATTGTGAATGTCCTCAGGAAGAACCAAAGTTTAAGTCCATTATATCTCTTACTGTGCTCATACAGAATGACATTGCTAGAAATATTAGAAGTAAATTAACTATAACTATTTAAGCGGATTACTAGCTGAGGAAGGAAGAAAGGGACACACCCTGAAGCACCATTGTTTGGACCCCACTCTTGAGTGGATCTCCTAGTAATCTCACCAAAATCCTTAGATGAGATTTTGTTAATCTCATAAAATGGTCTTACCCTTCTTTGTTGATTTGTTAATGTTCAACCCACCTTTGTGTCACCGCCCTATGTAATTTGCTATATAAACTGAGACTGAAGAAGAAGACGGGGGCACTGACAGGAGACAGAAGAAGAAGACAGAAGAGACAGAGCCAGAGACACATGAGAGGACACAGGAGAAGAACAGAGAAAACAGAAGCAGAGACAAAGAGAGGTCGGAAGAGACCAGAGGAGAGACTACAGAGACAGAGACAGAGACAGAGAGACAGAAAGAAGAGAGCACAGCAGCACATACAGAAGCAGAGCACAAGGAGCAGCCGTCCAGATCCGGTCCATACACAGAGGCTCGAGAATACCGAATGCGAGTGGCCCGGGCAAGAGAGAGAGAGCTGCCCCAGTGCCCGCGGACAGCAGAACAACACCACACAACATCGCGTCTCCCACTCCCGCATGCCCTTCACCCTTGTGATTTTTTACACCTATCAGGATATCCATGACATTTTTCAAAGAAATAGACAAAACACTCCTGAAGTTTATATAGGACAATAAACCCCCAAGAATAGCTAAAACAATACTTGACAAAAAGAAGATGGGTGACGTCACCTTCCTCAATTTTAAACTCTACTACAAAACAGTAATAATTAAAACAGCATGGTATTGAACTAGAAACAGACCTGCAGACCAATGGGACAGAGTTGAATACCCTGTCACAGACTTTCAAATTTATGGCCACTTAATCTTTGACAAAGGAGCAAGAAATGTGAAGTGGAACAAGGAAAGCCTCTTCAACAAGTGGTGCTGGGAAAACTGGATAGCTACCTGCAAAAAAATGAACTCTGACCGCTTTCTAATGCCAAGCAAAAAGTCAGATCAAAGTGCATTAAAGACCTCAGTATAAGACATTAATCTATAAGGTACATAGAGAAAAATGAAGGCAGGATTTTCCATGACACTGAAACTAAAAGCAAATTTAAGGATGAAACAGCACTGACCATGGAAGTGGAAGCAAAAATAAAAAAATGGGACTACATCAAACTAAGAAGCCTCTGCACTTCAAAAGAAAAGGTGACCAAAATACAGAAAGAGCCCACAGAATGGGAAAGAATATTTACCCAATACCCATCTGGTAAGGGATTAATATCCTGCCTATACAAGACACTAGTAGAATTGTACAAGAAGAAAATCTCCAACCCTATAAAAAAAATGGGGAGAAGAAATGAACAGAAGTTTCCTCAAAAAAGAAATACAAATGGCCAAAAGGCACATGAAAAAATGCTCCACATCACTAATTATCAGGGAGATGCAAATCAAAACAACGATGAGATATCATCTCACACCACAGAGACTGGCACACATTCAAAAGAACAAAAGCAATCAGTGCTGGCGAGGATGTGGGGGGAAAGGGACGCCTTTCACTGTTGGTGGGAATGCTGACTAGTCCAGCCTTTCTGGAAAACAATATGGATAGTCCTTCAAAAACTGGAAATTGAGCTTCCATATGACGCTGCAATACCACTCCTGGGAATATATCCCGAGGATGCAAAAAAGCACAGTCGAAATGACATCTGTATCTATATGTTCATTGCAGTACTGTTCACTATAGCCAAAATCTGCAAACAACTCAAGTGCCCTAGAACAGATGACTGATTAAAGAAACTTTGGTGCAACTGCATAATGGAATACTATGCAGCTGTTAGGAGAGATGAAGTCATGATATTTGCTTATAAATGGATAGACATGGAGAGTATCATGCTAAGTGAAATGAGTCGGAAAGAGAGGGACAGATATAGAAGGACTGCATTCATTTGTGGAGTATAAAACAACATAACATGAGGCTGACACCTAAGGATAGTAGATACACAGGACAGGAAGATTGCTCCATAGCTGTAAGTTTGCCTCATGAGCAATGGGAAGAAGGCAGCTGGAATAGAGAAGAGATCACTAAGAAAATGATGGCTGGAGGAACCTGTCGATTTGGGAGATGTGTGTCGAAAGTAGATAATGGACCAAACATGATGACCCCTCAGTGTCTGTGTTGCAAGCCATAATGCCCCAAAGTAGAGACAGAGTTTGGGGATTACTGTCTGCCATGGAGGCAAGGGGAGGGTGGGATAGGGGGGTATACTGGGAATATTGGTTGTGGGGAATGTGCACAGGTAGAGGTATGGGTGTTTGATCATTGTGAGATTGAAACCCAAACATGAAAGCTTGCAACTGTCTCACAGTCATTCAATAAAATTAAAAAAATACCCTCAACTGTGATCCAGGTTGAAGATCTTAATTCTACTCTTGTGTCTTCATGTATCTTTCTCTCAACTTAAACTCTGGCCTGGGTATGGTGTCAAGGAACCTTTCTTATCTGTGCCCCTGTCATCAGTCTTGAGAATAGGAGTCCCTGTCTTTTCTCCTTCCGGTGAGAATTTTTCCACCACCAAAGTATACCAGGAAGATGTCAATTATTTGTTGTTTTGGCTTTTTGGGGTCACACCTGGTGGTGCTCCAGGGTTACTTCTGGTTTTTCTCTCAGGAATAAATCCTGGCAGTGTATCAGGAACCATACGGCATGTTGGGAACTAATCCCAGTTTTTCCAGTGCAAGGAAAGTGCTGTAGACACTGTATTATGGCTCCAGCCCCCTCAATATTTTCTAATAAGAAAAATCCTAGAGGCTTGAGCAGTAGCAAAGCAGGTAAGATGTTTGCCTTGTACGCAGTTGACCCGGGTTCTATTCCCAGCATTCCATATGGTACCTTGAGCACCGCCAGGATTAATAACTGAGTGCAGAGCCAGGAGTATCCCGTGTGCATCACCAGGTGTGATCAAAAAAAGAAAAAAAAAAGGTGTGACCCTCTACCCTGAATGTTCTGGAATTATTCTAGTAGATAGTACTAACTGAATATATTTGGGTTTGGGACTTCTCTCTGTTTGTTTAAAACTACCATACTGTTCAAAACTACCGTACTGAAGGTAGTTTTCCAAGATGTTACTACACCCTTTCTTTTGAAAAGGAGATGGCATTTCTAACAAGTTTGAGGCAGAAGGGAGCCCATTTCCTTTGTAAGAAACTGAATCTGATTTTATCCTGGGTCGGCATATGGTGCATGAGTACAGTCAGGAGTGATGCCTAAGCACAGAGCCAGGAGCAAGCCCAGAACAATTTAGGTGCAGGTCAAAAAGAGAAGTATAAGTTTCATTCCATGGAAAATTTCATGACAGACTTTCACTGGTTTCAATATATTTCAATATATTATTGAATATATTGAAAATATTCAATAATATCCCATACTCTCTGAAATTCTACCAATATAGGCAAGGAAATAATGACTTTCATGCATAATTTCTGAGTGAAACACCACCTAAGACCAAAAGGAAACATAGATGAAATCTAAAGATAATATTATAGACCAATATGGACCAATATGTTTGCCTTGCATATGGCCGACCAGGGTTTGATTCCTCTATCCCTCTTGGAGAGCCTGGCAAGCTACCCATAGTATCCTGCCTGCACCACACTGCAGAGCCTGGCAAATTCCCCAGGGTGTGATATGCCAAAAACAGTAGAAATAAGTCTCACAATGGAGACATTACTGGTGCCTGCTCGAGCAAATCGATGAACAACAGGACGTCAGTGCTACAGATTATTACACATATGCTTAAAAATCCTCAACAATACCCTAGCAAAACCAATTCAATAGTGTTCACTGTTTGCATCAGATGTCATAACTTGTCAATCTGATTTTGGATTCCAAGGACTGTTAAATACATAAAAGTGAAGAAATATACAACAACCAAAAGATAACCATACAACATTTTTTCAGTAGAAATATTGCCAAAAAAATGTCAAGGGTCAATATATTTTATGAAAATAGTGATCAATTAAACAATACTAGAAAAATTACTGGAGACTACTCCTGAACTTCTACTGGCATTGCCACCATTCCAGGTGAGACCAGTGTCTTACTTATATCCTTGGGCCTACTCTGGAAAGGGAGGCAGAACCTTCCCCTCTGCCTAGGTCCCAGTAGCCTCCACACCCACCAAGTTCACTGAATGAAAACAATATCATGAAGGCACAAAGAACACCAAGCAGCTCAGGAAATACTCAGACAATGACTTTATTGACACATGATGAAGATGTTTAATGAACTCAAAGACATGATGGCAAACATAATCAATAAAGCACAAGAAAGACTTGAAATGACAAGACTACTGCAATCAGCAGAAATAAAGAGCATTGTATATTAAATATACATATGCCATTGAAGCTTTGAACAGCAGAATAACTGCTGCTAGTAAAAGATAAAGAAGCTGAAAGATGAAAAGGAGGAAATTGCTAGGTTGAAAATAGTATAAAAGAAATGAACCATAAAGGGATGTACAGGATGAGTTCAAAACGAACAATAGAATTACCAGTGTCCCTGAAGAACAGGAAAGCAAATTCCATGAAGAAAAAAAGATAGTTTAACAAATCATCTATAGGAATTTCTCAGGACTTGAGGAAAATAGGCATTGAAATTCCAAGGTGTGAAGGTTCCAGCAAAAATAGAATCAACTAGGAAAAACACAAATAAATTAGTCCAAAAACAATAAAATCTAAAGATAGAGACAGAATATTGAAATCTGCAAGATCAAGACAGTAACGCCCTACATAGGAAAGCCCATATGATGTACAACAGAGTTTTCAAATGTGACCAAGAGACAGAAGAGAATGGAGCTATACAGTACAAAAATTCAATGAAATAAAAACTTCCCTAGGAGTATTCTATCCAGCTAGATTATCATTCAGATTAGAAAGAACCATATAGAGCTTCATGGACAGGCAAGAACTTAGGGAATTTACAACCTTAAAACCAGTTTTGAGAGAAGTTTTAAAAAAAATTTTGGGGGGTTGGAAAATTTACAGCTGGTATGGGGCTGATCAGATTTTGATCTCTTACATCCCATAAGGTCCCCTGAGAACTTCCAGGAGAAACCTGAATGCAGAACCAGGAGTATCCCCTGAGCATCACCAGCTATTGCCCCAGACTCAAATATTTCAAAAAGATGAAAACAAGGAGCAAACATAACAAAGGAGTTTCAAGACTTAAAAAAGGTCTATTAATACATTGATCTAAGAAATAATAGAAGACAAACACATAAAAATGCAAATATGTTTCTATATATCTGTAGAATATATACAAAATAACAACTGAAAACTTGTATGAGTCACAAAAGATCCTGAAGGACAGGTCATGCACAACACACACACACACACACACACACACACACACACACACACACACACACACACACACATGAACAGAAATTGAATAAAACCAAAGACCCAGAAAGAAGACCACACATATCTGGTTACTTGTGATAAAGAATAATACAGGCATATATAATGTGGAAAGGAAAGTCTTTTCAACCAATAGTGCTGTGGAAACTGAAGAGATTGGGAACCAGGGTGATATGTCTGTAGACAATGCTAGAGAACCTGAGTACCCATTTACAAAATCGTGAAATGACTGTTCCCCACACCATACACAAAAATTAGCTGAAAGTGTAATAAAATCTTAGACATAAGACTAAAAGTGATGAAATACAAAGAGCAAAGTAGCACTGTAGCAGCACTGTCATGATGTGTTCATCGATTTGCTCGAGCGGGCACCAATAACGTCTCCATTGTGCGACTTGTTGTTACTGTTTTTGGCATATCAAATATGCCATGGGTAGCTTGCCAGGCTCTGCTGTGTGGGTGGGATACTCTCGGTAGCTTGCCAGGCTCTCCGAGAGGGGCGGAGGAATCAAACCCAGGTCAGCCGCGTGCAAGGCAAACGCCCTACCCGCTGTGCTATCGCTCCAGCCCACAAAGAGCAAAGTACACAAAATAAATGTAGCATGTCTTCAGCAATAGCTTTGAAGAGTTGATTCAATAACCAGGAAAACAAAGATAAACAAAAGTTATGTGGGAACATACGGAAATAAAAATAATGTTTTTCAAGGTAGAGAAAATATTAGTGAAACAAAAAGTTATCATATGTGCAGAGGAAAGCAATTTATATCTAATATCTAATGAGAAGTTTATAATCCATCTTTGTAAAAAATCATAAAATCCCCTAAATACCATTTCCAAAAATAATAAAACAAGCCAAAGAACTGAATACACTTTTCTCTCTCTTTCTCTCTGTCATTCTCTGTCTCTCTTACTATGTATCTCTCTCTCTCATTTTACAGAGGGTACACTAAGTGCTCAGGACTTTCAATTGGCTCTGTTCTCAGGAATCACTTCTGGTGGTACTTGGGAGACCGTATAAGGTGCCTGGTGTTTGGGACCAAAGTTAGAAAGGCAAATGCCTTTCTTCCTGTACTCTCTCTCTCTCTCTCTCTCTCTCTCTCTCTCTCTCTCTCTGGTTCCAAAATGCAGATTATTCTCAAGAAAACATCTAGATTGTCAACAGGCAAAGAAAAATGCTTATTATCACTTATCATAAGACTGAAAAATGCAAATAAAAACTGCAATGAGAAACCACTCAGTGATATGAGAACCGTTTATATCACATACACTAGAAACAACAATTTTGGTAGTTTTCTGTAGAACATGAGCAGTCATACATTTTTTGGGAGAGTAAAAGCTGGTTCAGTCCTATGAAATTCATTACGAAGGGTCTGAAAATGCTTACATGGCCAACTAATGTCTATGCTTACGATATGATCTAGAATTAATTCTGTGTGTCTGGCCAAAGCCTTAACTCAAAGGGTCAAGCCACACCTATTTAATACATTGCTATTTAAAATACCAAGATTAAAAATAATCACAAGTACGAAATAATCCAATGGTTCATAAGGAAGATATAGTATATTCACAAAATAGGATCCTACTCAGTTATAAAGCAGAAAAGTCGAAAAGATAAAATACCCCCAGTTTTGACAACTTGGATGGGGTGGAGGTGTAATTATAGACCAAATAATTCAGAAAGAAATACAAATCCCAGGGGATTGCACTCATAAATTCAATATAAAGAAACATAGTAAGGGAAAGGAAACTCCAGCACATGGATTCTGACCAAGCGAGAAGCCTTGAGGATCTAGAGGGGGGAGTTGATCAATGGATGAAGGCAGATCTGTCACTGTCACCTTCACTGTCACCCTGTTGCTCATCGATTTACTCGAGTGGACACCAGTAACGTCTCCATTGTGAGACTTGTGGTTAATGTTATTGGCATATCAAATATGCCATGGGTAGCTTGCCAGGCTCTGCCGTGCGGGTGGATACTCTCGGTGTCTTGCTGGGCTCTCTGAGAGAGGCAGAGGAATCGAACCTGAGTTGGCTACATGCCAGGCAAACACCCTACCAGCTGTGCTAACAGTCCAGCCCACAAAGGCAGATGGATTCAGTATTTTTTATTGAGGATGTCGTGACAACTCACCTTTAACGCAAGTGAAAGAGCACACCTGAACCATATAGTACAAGGAAAATAATTTCTGTCAAATAAATAAGTAAAAGAGGTTTCAGAGCAACACGAAACAAGGGTGTTAGGCTTTCTGGCCCACATACTCACCTTGTAATCTTGGCATGCATCTTCAACAAGAGCAGTGACATGTCCCTTGTGCTGTGGTGAGTGCTCACAGCGCCAGCAGATGAACTGACCATCATCTTTACAGAACAGGTGGGTCTGCTCTCCATGTTTCTCACACAACCTTTCATTGTCTGTCTCCTTGATGATTTCAATGATATTTGTCAGATACTTGTTGGGCCGTATGCTATCACTTTTAAAAGGTTCCCGACACTGGGGACAATGAAATGTTTTAGAGCTTCGGTTCTCAGTAAAGCCCATTATGCACACACGGCAATAGTTGTGCTCACAGTCGATAATCACGGGCTCACTCATGAGCTTCAGACAGATGGGGCAGGTAGCTTCCTCCCTCAACTTCTTGGCAACTATAGCTGAAGCCATGGCTTTTCCGGAAATGCTGCAATATTGGATAAAGAGGCAAAGATGAAGCAACCAGAATTTTCCAGTGTGTCAGAAATGCACCACACTTGAGTTTCTGTGCCTTCTCTGAACCTGAAATTCGTCAGAGAGAGATATGGGTTAGGATTTAGAAGATTCGTTTCATGTCGTTGTATTGTGAAAGATGGTGCTCACAATCACACATGGTCCCTTAAACAGAGTTTAATTTAAATTAAATAAAATTTAATGTTTAGTTCCTTCATTTCCGTCCACATAATTGCATTTTAATTTATTATTTACTTGAGTCTGTGGTGAAATTAAAGACCAGGGGAAAAGTCCTTTCCATTCTAGAAATATTTTGTGCCTGGGACTCAGAGTGGCAGAAGGACAGGCTTCCTCACAAAAGCTAAGCAAAGAAGAGAAACTCACAAAGGGAGGGAGACACTCCCAGTTTGTGAATAGTTGAGGTACTGGGTTGACGTCTTTGTAACTGGTGCTGGAATTGTGGTGGATGAAGGATTCCTTGAGAAAAATCACATATGCCTTCACTGGATCATTAATTCCTGGTTCCTGCTACCTTACTCTACTCTCAAAGAGTAAGATGCAGGCAAAAAGACCTAGGCTCAGTAGAGCTTCTTCAGGATGATAATAAGGTCAACAGTTAATCTGAAGAAGCTGCGTGCCCTTCCTGTCAGTCTCTGTGACCTGAGGACAGAGAATTGAAAGAGGGGAAAGGGTTATCCTTAGAGCAGAGCTCCTGGAGACCCCGAGAGGTGACTGTCACTTCTCCAGGACAACCTGGTCTCCCAGAATGTCAGACGGACTGGAGCCCATAAACTTACCAGAAACCTGGATGTGGGGCAGAGAAAACAGATTGGGACAACAGGCCTCTGTGGATCCTGGCATTTTGTCCCCTTGTAACTACCAGTGAAGACCTGACATGGGGACCAAAGAGATGGGACTTTGCCTTCATCCACATAATTACAGCTTTGGGGAGCTCTTTCCCCTGTTCTCACTGCCCAGTGTTTGTGGGGAGGGAGTAGAGGCAGCGTGAGGTAGAAACAAATGCTTCTGTGACCTGAGACTGATGAGCTATCCCAACAACTAATGCTGCCTTTGGAACTAAAGTTACTGCCAAGGCATTTCCTTCTACTTATGAGAATTATTTCTGTAGAGGCATAGAGATTATCTTCCTGAATCATTTAGTCCCTCCAGGATTGTGCTCCAAGCCCCCCAGAATGTCCCACCTGGGCCTTCCTCACCTCAGACACTGGAACTGCTGCGATATAGTTTGGCGTCTGATGAGAGAGAAAACAGACAGTGGAGACTAAGAACACAAAATCCAGAAAACTCTAAACTTTGTAGATCTCTCAACACTGAAATATGCAGACAGACAGATACAACCCCACTAACAATCTCACACACACAACAAACTCCCCCCACTAACTCCCAGGCCCTACAAACTCATTTGCACTTCACAAACTCATACAATCTCCACACAAACTCTGACTCTCATACACACACACACATACATACACACAGAGACACATATCAAACACACCACATACCCACATTCATACTTCTTGCACTCCTGTAGATAATGATCTGGTATTTCACTACCTTATTCACACAGCAGACAGTCCTTATTCCTGACAGCCTCCAGGTAGCTGA
The DNA here is from genome assembly GCF_027595985.1 of Sorex araneus. Classification (NCBI taxonomy): domain Eukaryota; kingdom Metazoa; phylum Chordata; class Mammalia; order Eulipotyphla; family Soricidae; genus Sorex; species Sorex araneus. Next base: position 8,673,780 of record NC_073303.1, read on the forward strand.
ACTACCTGAGTCCTCAGTAAGGAGAGTCACTCTGACTGAACTAAACTCCAAAGTGAAACTACAATGGGTGGAGCCCCATCCTATCAGGATAAGAAATATGACAAATTGCTGATGTTTTGTGCTGAGTTAGTTCTAAGAGGAGGGATAAGGTAGGAATAGTACCCTGTTTAACAGTTGAAAAGAAGGAACAGGAATTTCCCAGGCAGCAGTTTTGTGTACCGAGATCAAAATCAAATCAGGAAGCCTGCACGGGTCAGCTCAGACACTCACTGACTTCAGATGTTTCTACCTTTGCCACCAAGCCTTTGGGGAACCTTAAAGCCTTCTTGGGTCACCATCTCTCAGCTCTTCCAGGTGCTTGTTTTCCATAGCAAACATTACACATGTGGGGAAATGTGTAAGAGAGTAGCAGGGCTCATGGATATGAGAACATAGGCCCACACTAGTCCCCATCCTCCCTGTCTCTGCAGTCTCCTTTTTTCTCACTGTCCCAAGCAGGACCCAGGACCCAGCCCAGGAACAGCAGAGTCAGCACCAGGACAGCTCTGAGCCATGTGGACTGACCCTGGACACTGCACATTGGCAGGTGTGGTAGATTGCCACAACAAAGTCAATTGGATTGGTACCTTTGACCTCTGTCCAGCAGGTTGGTTCCAAAGAATGAGACACACCTTGTCCAGGCAGCAAGCTAGTCTTGAGAGTCCCGAACTAGGCTCCTTGGCCTTTTATCAGGTCCAGCCTCCATTTGCCTCTTAGTCCTCATCACATACACCATTCATGAGTGAGTATGTGGGAGAAAGGATAAACTGTAAGTGCAGCTGTGGGCATGGGGACACGTGGGAGATAAGTAACAGCTTTGAGACTATGGGGATGCTTGTTCCTCCTGGCAGGACTCTTGCCAAGCTGTCTGTGCTATGGCTCCCCTAGATCTGTTCAAGCCTCTCCCTAGCAGGAGTTATCCTGCTTGGTTCCACACTTTCCCTAGAAGAATATTCCCTCCTTAGGTAAAAGACTTTTTCTGATTGGCTTAAGCAGGAAATGTCCTGTGAGGGCCAATGATTTCCCTTAGTCTTGTTTAACCCAAGATACATACCTTAGGGGCTGTGTTCTTAGGGTGATTTCTCACAGGGAAGTGCTGTCCTTTGAGCTGCCTGGGGACCGCCCCTGAGAATAAGAATTGGGGCCAGAGGGGTAGAAACTGAAGGTACAGCCTAGGACTGTCTGCTGGTCTAGCATCTCAGGTATGAGGGAAAACTGGGAATTGTTGGAATATTTCCCCTTTTTCCAGCTGCCTTCTGGAGTTTTGTCACAGAAACCTAGCTGATCTTTGACCTGCAGATCTAAGGTGCTAGCCAGGCTTGACTTGACATTGTAGATTCCAGGCTCTGGCCAGCCTAGTCTTTGGAATGTAAATTTCAGGTGCTATCTAGTTTGTAATTGACATGTAGATTTCTTGCTGCAGCCCAGCCTGGTCTTTGGGATGTAAATCCGAGTGCTTTCAGCCCAAGGAGGGCTTAGGTTTTGGTTTTGTATCTTCTTTCCCAGGCCGGATCCAAGGGGCAGATCCACCAGGAGAGAAAAGTGGGAGGAGAGAGGGAAGTGAGAGAGAGGCAGCAGTTGAGCAGTTGATCCAGAGAGAGGCCGGAGCTGGGAGTGCGGGAGATGAGAAAGATTGAAGATTGAATAAATGGTAACTAATCAGCAACCAGCTTGGTCCTCGTTCTTCCTTCGCCTGTCCTTGACCACCGGCCGTCCCGATCCAGTCCACACACTGCGGTTCCAGGGCACCGAACGCGGGCGGTGAGACAGAGCCGCCCGGAGAGCCCGCGAGTGCGCTCGCCCCACGGCGAGCTTTAGTTTTTTACAGGAATCAGGTTCATTCACTCCCACCCACCTGGTACAGAATCTTTCTTCAATTCCTCCTGGTTCTGGCTTTCAAAGACTTTCCACCATTTTGTTTCCCAGTGTCCCATTGTGTCCTGGCTTATCCTGGAGTTGGAGGTCCCACCCAGGACAGACTTTTCACAGCCTGAGACAACCATTGCATAGACAATAGGAGAGAATGAGTCTTGGATCTCTAATCTGATGATGACTCCTGGCATAGCCCATGCATTTCTCTATGTAGATGTGGCTCTGGGCCCATACTGATTGATTCTCAAATTTGATCCTGTCTCAAGATCAATATAGAATATATTGCGTATGAGTGTCAAGAAGAAAAGAAATTTCAACTCTAAGAAACAACAATAGATCAGGGGTTGGGGGCTTGGAAGGAAACTGAGGACATTGGTGGAGGGCAGGGGACACTGGTGAAGGAACTGGTATCACTTTTATCACTTGTCATTCCGTTGATCTTCAATTTGCTTGAGCAGGCACCAGTAACATCTCCATTCTTCCCTGTCACCTGTTAGTGTAACCCAATGATATCTGCTTGCACCAGGAACAGGAAGAACCTCAAACTGTTCATCCAGGGTTTTGATGAAGAAGTCTGACCATCTCATTGGTGGGTGGTCACATGGTCTTTTGACATCCCATGGAATCCAGTCGGTAACAGCTCTAGTCCAGCGGTCAACTCTGAATCTTATTATGTGTCCGGCCCATCAGTTTTGATGCCTTGGCAAACAAGACAGCCTCCCTGATTCTTGACCATCGACGGAGGTCAGAACTCCGGATTCCTTCTCTCACTTGAGTGAAAAGTGATAGTCCTAACATAATTCTTTCGATTCCTCTTTGGGATACCCGAATAGGGTTCTCATCCTATTTGTATAGGGCCCAGGTCTCTGAGGCATAAGTTAGTGCAGGAAGAATGATGGAGTTGAAAAAATGTGCCCGGAGCTGGAGGTTCTTCGTCCTCTTAACCACTTCTTCGATGCAGGAGTTCTGGAACCAACTCGTTCCTTATGTTGAGTTCTTGACCTAGATACACATAGCTGCTGCATTCGGAGATGTTCGTTTCATTGAGAGTAAATGGAGCGTCAGGGACTACTTCGTTTTTTATGAACATTGTTTTACTGAGATTCAGCTGCAATCCAACCTTTCCACTCTCGCGGTCAAAAGAACTGGTGCAGGATAAAATATATACCTGAAACCCAATCATCAACACCTTTGTAACGTTTTACTTCATGATCATTCAATGAAATAAAATTTAGAAAAAGGGAAAATAAAATAATAACAACAGGGCTTTGATTCGAGGCAGTTCATATGGTTCCCTTAGCACCAAAAGGAGTAATTCCTGAGTGCCAAGTCAGGAGTAAACTGAGCATCACCAGGTATGGCCCAATCATCACCCCCCTCCAAAGAAATAATGGTAGCCAGCGATAAACAACAACTACGTGAAGGATGTTTCCTGTGTCAATTACCAATCTTACACTGTTTGCTGGTTGTGAGGAGGGCTGCTTCTTGATGATGAGAGGAGGGTGAAAAGAAACCTTAGGAGCAATGTCCCCAAAAGGTATGGAGAGTCCATTGCTCTGTGTGTGCCTTGTGAGGCAGTGCGCCATTACAGAAGAGTCTGATACTAACCAAATGTGGGTGCATCTCCCCAGTAAATGAGATAATTCACTTACGAGTCTTGGGTGCAGGAAGCCAGAACCCAGGAAGAGAAATTCCAGTCTCTGTGTCCTTCAAATTTTTGCTCTGAGCGTTCCCTCTGTGGGGAAAAATCAGCCCAGAAATCCCCGGACACTATTTCTTTACAGGTTCCTTCTCAAAGACTGGAGTACTCTGATTCCAGTTTATAGGTGAACCTTCTGAACTAGCACACACTTGGAGGGTATTATATTGCATTTCCCTGGAATTAATTTCTGATTACTTTACTCATATTTATTAAATTTTACTTTCATCATGCAAAGCAATATTCACAATGTAGAGATTTATCTGTAGGGAAGATGTTTGTAGTGTTGTGTTTAGAATACTGGAAGGTTTCTTGTTAAGCTATGTTTGGTTTTTGATACATATTCTGAGTATCTGATGCATGGCATGCCACTCAGCTATGTTGTCAGATAACATGCGGGATGGATGTGTGTATGGTTCTGTGCAATGCATGTTGTGGGGTGTGAACTGCATGTGCTATGTATTAGTGAGAGATGTGTGGTGTGAGGAGATGCAGTGGCTGTGTGTGTGTTGTGTATGTGTTCTGTTGGAGGTGAGGGCATGTTGACATGCAATGGGACCAGAAAGCCCCAAGATCCATGAAAGCTTCAGTTTCCATAAGGATGTTTCTTTATTTTAAATAAACTTGGAGGTGAAAAGCTAGACATCTGGGGATAGAGGTCAGGGAGATTGGATTACACATTACAAAAGGCATAGTCAGGACAAATTTTTCAGATGCTAAAGGAAAGAGAGGAATTAGCTCTCAGAGGCTGTAAGAAAGGACATAGGGTACTGGGCTTGAAATAAACAGGCTTGGAAAGGAGTGGACTAATCCCTTCAGAAGGGTGATGTGGCCAAGAATTTCTCCAAGGAAGTCTTGGCAAACTTGCAAATAGTATGTGCCTGTATCTCTTGTGACATAGATGATCAAACACCAGTAATATGTTCTAATGGACTTCAGATTGAAAAAGAGCAAAATTTCTTTATTGGTCCCAGGAACGACTGGTCATAAGTCTCTTAAGTATTTATTTTTTAAAAATCTGCTGTCAGACTATACTACTAGTTGCTAGGTAGTTATAAAAGCTCCTCCCCAAAAGGTATGTTATTTCAACTTCAGTAAATAAAATGTTTTATTTTGATGACACCAAAGAATATATTTTAAAAATATTTTATTAGTGCGTCACCATGAGGTACAGTTACAAACTTATGAACTTTCTTGTTTGCATTTCAGTCATACAGTGATAGTTTACATCCTTCCGCAAGTGCCTATTCTCTTCCACCAATGTTCCCAGTATCCATCCACCACCCACACCACAGCCCCCACCATCCCATCCTGCCTCTGTGGCAGAGCATTCCCTTTTGTTCTCTCTCATTTTGGGTCTTGTAGTTTGCAATAGAGGCATTGAGTGGCCATCATGTTCGGTCTATAGTCTACTTTCGGCATGCATCTTTCAACCTGAGTGGGTCCTCCCAACATCTACTACTTGGTGTTCCCTTCTATATCTCAGCTGCCTTTTCCCCCAGCATATGAGTCCAGTTTCCAAGCTGTGGGGCAGATTTCCTGGTTCTTATGTCTACTACTCTTGGGTGTTAGTCTCCCTTTCTGTTACTTTATATTCCAGAGATGAGTGCGATCTTTCTATGTCTGTCTGTCTCTCTCTTTCTGACTCATTTCACTTTACGTGATACTTTCCATGTTGATCCACTTATATGCAAATTTCATGACTTCATCTTTTCTTTTTTTAAAAGTAATTTATTTTTTTTAATTAGAGAATCACAGAGAGGGTACAGTTACAGATTCACACCTTTTCGTGCTTGTTTTTCCATCATGCAATGTTCGAGAGCCCATCCCTCCACCAGTGTCCATTCTCCACCACCAATGAACCCAGTATCCCTCCCACCCCCTATCCCATCCCCCCACCCCACCCCACCTCTGTGGCAGGCTATTCCAATTTGTTCTCTCTCTCTCCTTTTGGGTGTTGTAGTTTGCAACAGGGGTACTGAGTGACCATCGTGTTCAGTCTCTAGTCTACTTTCTGTGCACATCTCCCTCCCTGTGCAGGATCTCCAATCACATGACTTCATCTTTTCTAACAGCTGCATAGTATTCCATTGTGTAGATGTGCCAAAGTTTCTTTAATCAGTCATCTGTTTATGGGCACTCCGTTTTTTCCTCCAGATTTTGGCTAATGTAAACAGTGCTGCAATGAACATGCAAATGCAGATGTCATTTCTACTATACCTTTTTGCCTCTCCAGGATATATTCCCAGGAGTGGTATTGCTAAGTCAAATGGGAGCTCAATTTCTAATTTTCTATGAATCGTCCATACTGTTTTCCAAAAGGGCTGAACCAGTCAGCATTCCTAACAGCAGTGAAGGAGAGTCCCTTTCTCCTCACATAAGAACCAACAACGGTTGCTTTTGTTCTTTTAGATGTGTGCCAGTCTCTGTGGTGTGAGAAGATGTCTCACTGTTGTCTTGATCTGCATCTCCCTGATGATCAGTGATGTAGAGCGTTTTCTCATGTGCCTCTTAGCCATTCGGATTTCTTCTTTGAGAAAGTTTCTGTTCATTTCATCACCCCATTTTTTGATGGGGTTGGATGTTTTCTTCTTGTGGAGTTCAATCAGTGACTTGCATATCCTTGATATCAACCCCTTATCGCATGGGTATTGGGTGAATATCCTTTCCCATTTTGTAGACTGTCTTTGTATTTTGGTCACTGTTTCTTTTGAGGTGCAGAAGCTTCTGATTTAAGATAGTCCCATTTTTTATCTTTGTTTTCACTTGCTTGGCCAGTGGATTGTCATCATGGAAGATACCATTAGCTTCAACGTTGTGGAAGGTTTTGCCGACCTTCTCTTCCATGTATTTTAAGGATTCTGATCTGATGTTGAGGTCTTTAATGCATTTTGATCTTACTTTTGTACATGGTGACAGGTGGAGATCTGAGTCCATTTTTTTTTTTTGCATGTAGCTGCCCAGTTTTGACAGCACAATTTGTTCAAAAGGCCTTCCTTGCTCCACTTCACATTTCTTGCTCCCTTATCAAAGATTAGATGATCACATATTTGTCAGTATATTCAACCCTGTTCCATTGGTCTGTGGCTCTGCCTTTGTTCCAGTACCATGATGTTTTAATTACTACCGCTTTGTAGTAGAGTTTGAAGTTGGGGAGGTTGATTCCTCCCATTTTTTCCCCCAAGAATTGCTTTAGCTATTTGTGGGGGCTTATTGTTCTGAATGAATTTCAGGAGTGTTTGCTTCATTTCTTTGAAGATGTCATGGGTATTCTTATAGGGATCGCATTCAATGTGGACAATGCTTTGGGGAGTATTGCCTCTTTGACAATGTTTATTCTTCCAATCCATGAGCAGGGATATCTTTCAATTTCCTCGTGTCCTCTTCTATTTCCTGAAGCAGCGTTTTGTAGTTTTCTTTATACAAATCCTTTACCTCCTTAGTTAAGCTGATTCTGAGATACTTGATATTTTGAGGTACAATTGTGAATGGGATTGCTTTTTTCATGTTGCTTTCTTCTCTCTCATTATTTGTGTATAGGAATGCCGTGGACCTTTGGGTATTGATTTTATAGGCTGCACCTTTACTATACAAGTCTATTGCTTCTAGTAGTTTCTTGGTAGAGGTTTTAGGGTTCTCAAAGTATAGTATCATATCATATGCGAATAGTGAGAGCTTGATTTCTTCCTTTCCTATCTGAATGCCCTTAATATCATTTTTTTGCCTAACCGCAATTGCAAGTATTTCCAGTACTATATTGAACAGAAGTGGAGAGAGTGGGCATCCTTGTCTCATCCCTGATCTTAGAGGGAAGGCTCTTAGTTTATCCCCATTGAGGATGATGCTTGCCATAGGCTTGTGGTAAATGGTTTTGACTATATTGAGGAAAGTCCCTTCTATACAAACTTTGGCCAGAGTTTTCATCATAAACAGGTGCTGGATCTTGTCAAATGCTTTCTCTGCATCTGTTGACATGATTATATGATTTTTAACTTTTCTTTTGTTTATATTATGGATTATGTTGATTGATTTCCAAATGTTAAAAGATCCTTGCATCCCCGGGATGAATCCCACTTGGTCGTGGTGTATGATCTTTTTGATGAGTTGTTGGATTCTATTTGCTAATATTTTGTTGAGGATCTTGGCATCTGTGTTCATTAGGGATATCGGCCTGTAGTTTTCATTTTTAGTGTTGGTGTCTTTGTTTGCTTTAGATATTAGAGAGATATGTGCCTCATAGAAACTGTTCAGGAGAGTTTTTGTTTCTTCAATTTCCTGGAAAAGCTTGAGATGAACTGTCAATAGATTCTCTTTAAATGTTTGGAAGAATTTGCTAGTGAATCCATCTGGACCTGGGCTTTTTTTTGGAAGACTTTTGAATATAGTTTCAATTTCTTTGATATTAATAGGTCTATTTAGGTATTCAGTATCTTCTTGGTTCAACTTTGGGAGATTATAGGAATCCAGAAATGTATCCATTTCTTCTAGGTTCTCTTGTTTCGTGGCATACAGCCTTTCAAAATAGTCTCTGATGATCTTTCGAATTTCTTTGATTTCCATTGTGCTGTACCCCTTTTCATTTCTGAGTCGGTTTATTATGGTTCTCTCTCTTTCTTTGTGAGTCTTGCTAGTGGTTTATAAATCTTGTTTATTTTATCAAATAACCAGCTCTTTTATTGAAATCCAAGTGAGGTAGACCCTTACAAAACTGTTCATGATTCGGTTTCAGTCATACAGTGTTCCAACGCCCATCCCTCTACCCGTGTACATTTCCCACCGCACCTTGGACCCAGAAGCATACTTCTCTCCTTTTCAGCAAGAGTGGGCTAACTGAAGATATTTGCTCTCAGCCTAACAGAACATATAAACACAATGCGGAAATACTTGAGCACCCAAGCTCAGTTGGGATGCAGGAAACCTCTGGAAAAAAACGGAATATGGGAAAAAGTTTCAAAGGAAACAAACAGCACATTAGAAATCTATGGTATGAAGTCAAGAGAAAAAAATTGTCAGAGTTCCTAAAGACCAGGAAGGCAAATTTTATGAAAAAAAAAAGTAATTCAAGAAATCATAGCCAAGAATTTCCCAGAGTTGAAGATTGCAGAGTGCAGGAACTGAGATCCAAAAGCCAGAAGGATTCCAGAGAAAATAGACTCTAATAGAAAATAATAAAAAATACATCATAATCAGAATGGCAAAAGCCAAAGAGAAAGGCAAAATATTAAAAGCAGCAAGATCAAAACAGGAATTTGCATGTGAAGGAAAGTCCATAAGACTCACAACAGATCTATTACATGAGACTCTACGAGACAGAAGAGAATGATGCCAGATGGCAAAATGAATGCCTCATCAAGAATACCTATCCAGCTCAGTTATCACTCAGATTTGAAGGAATGATACAGAGCTTCATTGACGGACAATAGCCCATGAAACAGTTTTGCAGAAATATTTAAGGAGCACTCACAGCTGATGTCTGATCCCCAGCATCTCATATGGTCCTCCAAGCACCACCAGGAGTGATTTCTGAGTGCAGAGCCAGGAGCCCACTGAGCATCACTGGGTATGCCCTCAACCCCTAAAAATTATTTCATTTTATTTCATGATGAATTGATATTTTATTTATATCAAATCTTTGATGTCTACTCAGGTGATTTGTGTGAGGTTGTTGGGACAAAATGGCAACTGGGACAAAAACAGATGGGCTAATGAGACAGCAACATGCCTGGACCAGAGATCACCGAGGTCCAAGCATAGAAGACAGGACTTATGGCCCACCTGGCGCCAGGAGGCCACCAGGCCACATTCCTGCTTCCTCACTATCGACCCCCCTACAGGTATTGGGAGTCAGGCCAAGCACACTGGTTTCAGTAGTCTTGGTTCCCTTTTCCCACCCAAGACAACTTAAAAACCCCCATAGTCTCTCACAGGGCTTGGCTCTACCCCAGCCTCACCCCAGGTTCTTAGAGTCTGTCCGGGAGGGCACCCCAATGAACTCCTATTTCCTTCACTTTATTCAACTCTCTCTGACTGCGCAGGACAGTGTTTCCAATCTATCAATTTGCACCTACAGAAATTTTGACTACAATTTTTAATTTGTTAATACAGATTCTTAAGCACTCTAGAAGATAATGTTTTCTACCAAAAGCTGTTAGGTTAGCCCAGAGAAAGACACTTTGGATCCTACAATTGCAGTTTCCTCTGCTGCCCCAGGGATGTCTCAATTCTGAATCCATGGAACCCTCAACCCAAGACTTCCCTTAGTGATAGCTAACCAACCCTAGCCCAGGCCTCTTTTCCATCCATATAAACCCTCCCTAATACAGAGGCTGGCCTGATGGTCCTCATTTGTCTCTCTAGAGGCCTCAGAGTCCTACCTGGGAAGGGCTCTCTTTCCAACAAACACCATTTCAGCCAAGTTCTCTACATTGACTGTTTCTTCTGTTTCTTGAACTCTTCAGGTCCTTTCAAAAGCTTATATTTCCTTTTTAGGGTAAAATGCATTTTTATATTTTTACAGATTATTCAGATTTCTTTCACGAAAATTTCTTAATTGTTCTCTCCTCACAGTTACTACATTGTGTATTTGTAGAATTTATCTGTTTTGTGTTAATTTAAAATGTATTAGCCAAGAATCTCCATATCCAATCCCCACCATTTCAACAGGCCCAGCTCCACGTTTCCTCTGCTTAATTCCCCCCATCCTGCCCAAGAGAATAATGTCCCAACTGACATCTGCAATGTCCCTAGTGTCCCCTCCCAGTTACTTCTAACCCCGTGTAAACACAGCTCTATCAACAAAAACTCCAGTTTCACTTACTTTGAGCATTTTTTATTTGATTACTTTAGATCCGACATATGAGACACAGCTTAATTTATTTTCATTTTTTCTTCCAAATTTTAATTTTATTAAAACATCATTGTTACAAAGCTATTTATAGTTGGGTTTTTGAGAGAACTTTAAAAAATTAATTGTGGAAGAAGAAACACCTACACACATATAGAGGATGAAAACTAAAACTCCAGAAATACCACAAAATTTTAAGTGACTCTATCACTGTCATCCCATTGATCATGAATTTGCTCTAGTGGATGCCAGTAACATCTCCATTCATCCTAGCCCTGAGATTTTAGCAACCTTTCATTACTCGTTCTTCCCAGGGTAAGGTTCTTTCAGGGTAAGGGAATGAGACCCATCATTGTTACTACATTTGGCATATTGAATATGCCACGGAGAGTTGCAGGCTCTGCGTGTGGGTAGGATACTCTCGGTACCTTGCCAGGTTCTCTGAGAGGGAGAGGTCGAACAGCCGCGAATGTGGTTGCACACTTCCAGGAGTTTTGTTTTATAGTTTCTGGATGGGATTACATGGCACCGGGGGCAGTTTGTGGGTGTGGCAGCCAAGCTAGTGGAAAATGGGGGTCTGGGTGGAGGAGGCCCAGTCTTGATCTAAGCAGGCTTGGAGATATCAGACCTGGGTCCCACACACCTGTGTTCCTCTGCTGGTTCCTTCATGTTTTGTGTTAAGCTTGTCTCAGCCTTGAGCATGGCTGTGTCTGGGTTCTGGAGGTCTTTGGCTGCCGGGGCTCTGCTTGGGGCGGGGAGGGAAACTCAACCCGCCTGCTCCAAGGGACCCCAGCGAAGACAGTCAGGCACGGGGACAAGAGACTCTGCTATTTATAAATGATAAATTTTAAAAAAATTCTTTCAAAACTGTATCATCTTACATTTTCTAGTACAGCAATGGCCAGGGTTCTGATAAGGGTTTGTTCATCAAATACTTGTGATGAAAATTCTTCCTGTGCTGTTTGTCAACCTAGGGGTTATCTAGTCCCTCTAGTAATTGAGTTCTATCCTATCACTGAGCTTGAATGGCAGCAAGAACTCACATATTTCTACACTTTGGGAGAAGGGGAAAAGTAGATATCTTAAAACAAATTAAACCAATTGTATTGAGGTTCTGGAGTTTATAGTACTGTTAACACTTTCCATGGCATCTCCAACACTACACTCAACACCATTTCCCTCCATGAGTGACGAAGGACCCATCCGCCCCATGGTAGCTCAGTTCTGTTGGCAAAATCTTCACTTCTGATGACTTTGACCATTTGATGTTCCCTTATTATGTTTCTTTATTATGTACCTGTTTTTTTTCAAATACCTCCAGCTAAAACATTTCTTATGCCAAAGCAGCTTCAGGTAGGATGGTGTGCTGTTACCCTTCAGTTGTTGGTCCAACCCAGTCTCCATCAGAAGACTCTCTAGTTCTTTTTTGCTATTTATTTATTTGTTTGTTTGTTTTTTATTTAAATTTTATTGAATCACTGTGAGATAGTTACAAGCTTTCATATTTAGGTTACAATCACACAGTGATCAAACACCTATCCCTCCACCAGTGCACATTCCCCACCACCAATATCCCCAGTATAACCACCCCCCCGCCTTTCTCACCCTCTCCCTGCCTCCATGGCAGACAATATTCTCCATACTCCCTCTCTCTCTCTACTTTGGGGCATTATATGGCTTGCAACAGAGACACTGAGAGGTCATCATGTTTGGTCCATTATAGATTTTCGGCTCGCATCTCCCATCCCGACTGATTCTTCCAGCCATCATTTCTTAGTGATCCCTTCTCTATTCCAGCTGCGTTCTCCCCTCCACTCATGAAGGAGGCCTCAGCTATGGGGCAATCCTCCTGGCCCTTGTATCTACTGTCCTTGGGTGTCAGCCTCATGTGATGCTATTCTATACTCCACAAATGAGTGCAGTCCTTCTATGTCTGTCCCTCTCTTTCTGACTCATTTCACTTAGCATGGTACTCTCCATGTCTGTCTATTTATAAGCCAATTTCATGACTTCATCTTCCTAACAGCTGCAAAGTATTCCATTGAGTAGATGTACCAAAGTTTCTTTAACCAGTATTCTGCTTTAGGGAACTTGGTTATTTCCAGATTTTGGCTATTGTGAACAGTGCTGCAATGAACATACAGGCACAGATGTCATTTCTACTGTGCTCTTTTGCATCCTCGGGATATATTCCCAGAAGTGGTATTGCAGGGTCAGATGGAAGCTCAATTTCTAGTTTTTGAAGGATTGTCCATATTGTTTTCCAGAAAAGCTGGACCAGTCGGCATTTCCACAAACCGTGAAAGAGCATCCCTTTCCCCCCACATTGACGTCAGCATTGGTTGCTTTTGTTCTTTTGAATGTCTGTGCCAGTCTCTGTGGTGTGAGATGATATCTCATTGTTGTTTTGATTTGCATCTACCTGATGACTAGCAATGTGGAGCATTTTTTCATGTGCCTTGTGTTTCTTTTTAAAGGAAACTTCTGTTCATTTCTTCTCCCCATTTTTTGATGGGGTTGGAGGTTTTTTCTTATACAATTCTACTAGTGTCTTGTATAGGCAGGATATTAATCCTTGTCAGATGGGTATTGGGTAAATATTCTTTCCAATTCTGTGGGCTCTTTCTGTATTTTTGTCACTATTTCTTTTGAAGTGCAGAAGTTTCTTAGTTTGATGTAGTTCCATTTGTTTATGTGTTGTTTCATCCTTAAAGATACTGTTAGCTTCAATGTAATGGAGAGTTCTGCCTACATTTTCCTCTATGTACCTTGTAGATTCATGTCTGATATTGAGGTCTTTAATGCACTTTGATCTGACTTTTTGCCTGGCATTAGACAGAGGTCAGAGTTCATTGTTTTGCATGTAGCTATCCAGTTTTCCCAGCACCACTTGTTGAAGAGGCTTTCCTTGTTCCACTTCACATTTCTTGCTCCTTTGTCAAAGATTAAGTGGCCATGTATTTGGGGGTCTGTGCCAGGGTATTCAACTCTGTTCCATTGGTCTGCAGGTCTGTTTCTAGCCCAATACCATGCTGTTTTAATTACTACTGCTTTGTAGTAGAGTTTGAAGTTGGGGAAGGTGGTGCCACCCATCTCCTTTTTCTCAAGGATTGCTTTAGATATTCCTGGGGGTTTATTGTTCCATATGAAATTCAGGAGTGTTTTGTCTATTTCTTTGAAAAATGTCATGGGTATACTGATCGGGATCACTTTAAATTTATATAGTGCTTTAGTATTTTGATAATGTTAATTCTTCCTATCAATGAGCAGGGGATGTGAAACCCTCTAGTTCTGTAGGGCATCTGATACTCTGGTTTCATGCACCCAAGGCCAAAAGCAAATAATCTTTGCTTCATCGCCTTATAAGTGATGTCCACTTTTATAAATTAGAAATGTTCTTTTTTATATGGACTTTTTATATGGACTTTTTCCTAAGTCTATCACATTGTGACATTCTCTTGTCAGAGTTGTTCCTGCTTTCACTCACTCGACCAGGTGCTCTCATCAGTCAGCTCAGGCAGGATCAAAAAGAAAGTCTGACATGGAGGGCTATTGGTTGGAGGTCTCACAAGGTGCAGGAGTGACAGAGATGAGCAAAGTAAATAAATAAAGGAAGTGTATTGGGGTGCGCTTCCTGGTGGTCCTTACCGGTCCTTGGTGAGGCTGCGGTAGAATGGTGCCCCGGGAAAGGCTAAGTGGGATTTTATCTTGTCTTGGGCAGGAAAAGCGAGTAGGGGTCAGTGGGACTGATGCATCTGATATAGCCTTTTGTCATCCTTGGGACCATGTGCGGAAGCATGGAATGCAGGCTGGGAGCATCTGGGTACAAGAGGGCCAGAGTCATGACTTCTGTGCTGAGACCGAGAGATCTCTGCCTCCCGGAATGTTGCTATCCCATCAGCTGATCGCTATTTGGACACTGACGGAAACGGCACCATTGACATCCCAGAGTTTTTGACTATGATGGCTAGAAAAATGAAAGACACAGACAGTGAAGAGGAAATTCGTGAAGCATTCCGAGTGTTTGACAAGGATGGTAATGGCTACATCAGCACTGCAGAGCTCCATCACATCATGACAAACTTAGGAGAAAAACTAACAGACGAGGAAGTAGATGAAATGATCAGAGAAGCAGATATTGACGGGGATGGACAAGTCAACTATGAAGAATTCGTACAGATGATGACTGCAAAATGAAGACCCACTTTCAACTTCTTTATCCCCCCTCCCTCTAGAAGAAACAAATAGAATCTTTTACTTACCTCTTGCAAAAAAAATTCATTTACTCATTCTGTTTCTATATAGCAAAACTGGATGTCAGAAGTACCTTCTGTCCACACACACACCAAAATCTGCATGTTTGGTTGGTGATCCTGTCCCCTAAAGATCAAGCTACACGTCAGTTTTCCAACATAAATACTTGTACTACCTTAACGATAAGGAAGCACTTAGTGGACCCGCGCAGTTCCATTTGTTAATGATTACAACACTGAAAAAAAAAAATAGGATCGCTATTTGGTCCAAACAAACCTTACAGAATGTACATCGGAAAACAAATCGATTTGGTTTTCAAAACAGTTGAAAACAAAGCTGTTTTGAAAACAAAATAGTTTAGGTCTTTTTGTTTGGTATATGAGTCCTAAGTAAAACTTTCAACAATCCTGCCAGCAGTAACTGTTATAAAATTTTTCAATTATTCAGGATTGGTGCTGATAGCTTAGTGTGGAAATATCAAATTCTTTTTCATTAGTGAAGCACCATCCAAATCTAGTTTTACTCTTGATCTTCTCTATATGTGACATATCCCACTCTAAGTCAATTTTGATTTTTTTTCCCTCACCCTTCACTGGGCCGGACCCTCTAGGTTGGTCACTGTCTGCATTTAGTCTCTCATTCAGGGCTGCAGCTCAGATTATTTACCAACATGCCAATGGTCACAAGAGTCACTGCTCTTTCTGTGCTTTTCCTGATATAATTGCAGCTTTCCTTATTCCCTCCCCCTGACTTCACATGTTACCAAACAAGCAGAGACAACCTGAATCTCCTAAGCTCCTGTCATCCTGCTCACTGGTCTGTCAGGTTGTCTTGGAATTTAAAGATCTGAAATCATGGAGAGGGAAGGAGAGAAGACACTGCAAAGCCTGCAATGCGGTAACTATATCTCGCTTTATTCCACAATAGTGCAAACTCATTATCTTTTGTGTTACAGTCTGAATATACATTACTTGAATGTAGTTTATTTATTTATTTATTTATTTTTATTGAATCACCAGGAGAAACAGGTACAAAGTTCTCATGTTTGAGCTGTGGTCATACAATGATCACATACCCATCTCTTCACCAGTGCACATTTTCCACCACCAAAACCACCAATGCCCCCCTCACCCCCCCTCATTCAAACCCTTCCCCTGCCTGTGTGGCAGACAATTTCCAAAATACACTATCTCTACTTTGATGACATTCAATATTTTGACCCCAGTACCACTATTATTATTTGGAATTTTCCCACCAGCACTTGAACCTGCCGAAAAGGCGGTGCTAGACAATTTGTTTTGTATTGCTTGTTAAGATGTCTCGTGACCGTGCACTCTTGGAATTCTAAAATTTTAATAACTAGGGTCTGGAGAGATCTCTGCAGTGACTGCTTGGTTCTGAGGTTCATTTAGTGTGTCTCTGGACCATGGCCCTTAGGGAGCTTAGTAAGCAGCCAGGGGCGGCTCATGGGCGTCATCTCAGGGTCCCATAGGGCCAGGGGGAGCGGGAATGGGAGGGACCAGCTCCTCCCCTGTCCCTCGAGGCCCAGCATTTTCTGTTACTGCTCCTGTGAGCCTGAGTTTCTCACTGGGTTCTGGATGGTGGTGGCCACCAGGACTCCTAGGGGGCAGGTGGCAGGACAGCACCTGCTCCCGTCTGGAGTCGCCCGGCTAAAGTGGCCTGCTGCACAGTCTGGAGGCATCTCTGCAGCGAGCTGCTCAGTTCTGAGATTCATTCTTGTGTCTCTTTGAATGCAGTTTTGTGCATTACAAATGTTTTCAGTAATATTTTAGGTATGAGGAAACAGCTAGGAAGAAATTAGTTCAAAATTCTGTTCCCACCTAAATTTACTAACTACTTCCCAGGTCGGTTTAACTGAAATAAGACTTTTATTTTCTCCTTACTCATTTGAGGAAATCAGGAACAAAGAAGAACGCTCATGAACCTGGAAATAAGGTCTGAGAGCCTGAGAGAAGGAGGCCTTTGGGAAGGTGTAGATGTGGGAACCAGTAGTGGCATTGTAGAAGGACACAAGCCCCGCGTCATAGTCTAGCGCAATTCCTACTACTTCAAGCTCATTCCTCAGCAGAAGAGGAGTGGCATAGGAAGAAAGGGCTAAACTCCTCCTTTTCTTTCTTAGTTTGATAGTCCAGAATCCAGACCTAGGCTTCGGTGTGTCCCTTGGAACATTGTCCAGACAAACTCCTACACCCCACGTGGTTCCTTCTCGCACATCCACTTCAAAGTAATGTCTTCCTGAGGTGAAGCGCTCACGGCCCAGGACAGAGGGTAAGGCACTAAATCCTCCAGGAGTTTGAGGCCTCTGTAAAAATCTACACATAAGTTCTCCAATGTTATGCACTCTTCTCTGATTATCAGACAGATCTAATTCTCGATGAGCAGTATCTGGATCCAGAGTCACATTCACTGGGAAAAATAAAAGAAAGAAAACTCTTACTTTAACATTTTTTTTAACTTGTAGGCAGGGAGTGGGGTGTAGGGTACACACCAGGCAGTGCTTGGGGCATGCTACTGTCCCTGTGCTCAGAAATTACTCCTGGTGTGTGCTGTATGGGATGCCAGGGATTTGGTTGCGTGCAAGACAGTCATTCTACTGACTGTAGAAAAGTTCCAGCTTGAAAAACCTTGCTTTAGTTTGCTTATATTTTGTTGGGGGCCACACCTAGCGTGCTCAGTGCGTACTCCTGGCTTTGCACTCAGGGATCACTCATATGGCTTGAGGGAGGGGAGAGAATATATGACAGGATATTCTGCAGTTTTTCAACCTATTGACAACAGGGCAGAGCTTTAGACATTCAATGTTCTAACTACAAACCCACCACCATGGTCATGATCACTCCTGGCATGTTTTGATACTTTTTGATACTTGTAGTCTTTTTATTTTCTATATTTATTTATTTACTTTTTACAGACTTACAACTTTTCGTGCTTGTGTTTCAGTCATACAACGCTCAAGTACCCATCCCTCCACCAGTGCCCATTCTCCACCACTGATGATCCCAGTATCCCTCCCACTACCCCACCCCATCCCTCTGCCCCAACCCACTTCTGTGGCAGGGCATTCCGTTTTGATCTCTCTCTCCTTTTGGGTGTTGTGGTTTTCAATAGAGGCCTTGAGTGGCCATCGTGTTTGGTCTATAGACTGCTTTCATCGCGCATCTCCCATCCCCAGCGGGTCCTCAAATCACACTTTACCTGGTGTTGCCTTCTCTATCTGAGCTGCCTTTTCCTCCAGCGAGTGAGGCCAGCTTCTAAGCCATGGAGCCAAGCTCTTGGTACTCATCTCTACTATTCTTGGGTGCTAGTCTACCATCATGTTACTTTATATTCCACAGGTGAGTGCAATCTTTTTATGTCTGTTTCTCTCTTTTTGACTCATTTCACTTAGCATGATACTTTCCATGTTGATCTACTTATATGCAAAAGTCATGACTTCATATTTTGTAATACCAGCATAGTATTCCATTGTATAGATGTACCAAAATTTCTTTAACCAGTCATCTATTCTCAGGCACTTGGGATTTTTCCAGATTCTGACTATTGTAAACAGTGCTGTGATGAACATACAAGTGCAGATGTCATTTTGACTATACCTTTTTGGCTCTCCGGGATATATTCCCAGCAGTGGTATTGCTGGATCAAATGGGAGCTCAATTTCTAATTTTTTGAGAAAAGTCCATACTATTTTCCAAAAGGACTGAACCAGTCGGCATTCCCACCAGCAGTGTAGGAGGGCCCCTTTCTCCCCACATCCACACCAACAGCGGTTGCTTTTGTTCTTTTAGATGTGTGCCAGTCTCTGTGGTGTGAGGTAGTATCTCATAGTTGTTTTGATCTGCATCTCACTGATGATTAGTGATGAAGAGCATTTTTTCATATGCCTTTTTGCCATTCGTATTTCTTCCTTGAGAAAGTTTCTGTTCATTTCATTGCCCCATTTTTTGATAAGGTTGGATGTTTTCTTCTTGCAGATTCCAACCAATGCCTTGTATGTCCTTGATATCAACCCCTTATCTGATGGGTCTTGGGTGAATATTCTTTCCCATTCTGTACATTGTCTTTCTATTTTGGTCACTGTATCTTTTGTGGTGCAGAAGCTTCTTAGTTTAATATAGTCCCATTTGTTTATCTCTGTTTCCACTTGGTTGGTCAGTGGCATGTCATCTTTGTATATACCATTAGCTTCAATGTCTTGGAGGGTTTTGCCAACCTTGTTTTCAATGTATCTTATGGATTCTGGTCTGATGTAGAAGTATTTAATCCATTTTTTTCTGATTTTTGTTCATGGTGTTAGATCGAGGTCTAAACCCATTTTTTTTTTTTTTTTGCTTTTTGGGTCACACCTGGCGATGCACAGGGGTTACTCCTGGCTCTGCACTCAGGAACCACCCCTGGCCGTGCTCAGGGGACCATATGGGATGCTGGGATTTGAACCCGGGTCGGCTGCATGCAAGGCAAACGCCCTACCCGCTGTGCTATCTCTCCAGCCCCTAAACCCATTTTTTTGCATGTGGTTGTCTAGTTATGCCAGCACCATTTGTTAAAGAGACTTTCTTTGCTCCACTTCACATTTCTTGCTCCCTTATCAAAGATTAGATGTTCATACATTTGGGGTTGTGTGTAGGGATATTCCGCCCTATTCCATTGGTCTGTGGCTTTGCGTTTGTTCCAGTACCATGCAGTTTTAATTACTACCGCTTTGTAGTAGAGTTTGAAATTGGGGAGGATGATTCCTCCCATTTTCTTTTTCCTAAGATTGATTAAGCTATTCGTGGGGGCTTATTGTTCCATATGAATTTCAGGAGTGATTGCTCCATTTCTTTGAAGAATGTCAAGGGTATCCTTATAGGGATTGCATTGAATTTGTACAATGCTTTGGGGAGTATTGCCATTTTGACAATGTTCATTCTTCCTATCCATGAGCAGGGAATATGTTTCCATTTCCTCGTGTCCTCTTTTATTTCATTGATTAGAGTTTTGTAGTTTTCTTTGTAGAGATCATTGACCTCCTTAGTTTGGCTGATTCCAAGGTACTTGATTTTCTGGGGCACGATTGTGAATGGAATTTTTTTAATGTCATTTTCCTCTGTCTCATTATTTGCGTATAGGAAGGCCATGGATTTTGGGGTATTGATTTTATAACCCGTGACTTTACTGTACAAGTCTATTGTTTCTAAGAGTTTCCTGGTAGAGGTTTTAGGTTTCTCTAGGTATAGTATCATATCGTCTGCGAATAGTGAGAGCTTGATTTCTTCCTTCCCTATCTGTATGCCCTTAATGTCTTTATCTTGCCTAATTGCTATTGCAAGTACTTCCAGTACTATTAAACAGAAGTCGTGAGAGGGGACATCCTTGTCTTGTTCCTGATCTTAGAGGGAAGGCCCTAAGTTTTTCTCCATTGAGGATAATGCTTGCCATAGGTTTGTGATAGATAGCTCTGACTATCTTGAGGAAAGTTCCTCCAGAACCCATGTTGGTGAGAGTTTTCATCGTAAATGGGTGTTGGATCTTGTCAAATGCTTTCTCTACATCTATTGAAATGATCATATGGTTTTTATCTTTGCTTTTGTTGATATGATGGATTATGTTAATTGATTTCCAAATGTTCAACCATCCTTGCATTCCCATACACTTGGTCATGGTGTATGATCTTTCGGATGGGTTGTTGGATTCTATTTACTAATATTTTGTTGAGGATCTCCACGTTTGTGTTCATCAGGGATATTGGCCTATAGTTTTTCTTGTTAGTCGTGTCTTTGTTTGCTTTTGGTATTAGGGAGATATGTGCCCACTGTTTGGGAGAGTTCATGTTTCTTCAATTTTCTGGAAAAGCTTGAGAAGAACTGGCAACAGGTCCTCTTTAAGTGTTTGGAAGAATTCACTACTGAATCCATCTGGGCCCGGGCTTTTGTTTTGGGGGAGACTTTTGATTACAGTTTCAATTTCCTTGATATTGATGGGTCTATTCAGGCATTCCACATCTTCTTGGTTCTGTCTTGAGAGATGATAGGAATCCAGGAATTTATCCATTTCTTCTAGGTTCTCTTGTTTCATGGCATGCAGACTCTCAAAGTAGTCTCTGATGATCTTTTGAATTTCATTTGTTTCTGTTTTGATGTCCCCTTTTTCATTTCTAATTTGGTTTTTTAGGGTTCTTTCTCTTTCTTTGTGAGTCTTGCTAGTGGTTTATCAATCTTGTTTATTTTCTCAAAGAACCAGCTCTTGGTTTCATTGAACTTTCAGATTGTTTTCTGGGTTTCCATGTCATTAATTTCTGTCTAAGTTTTATTATTTCTTTCTTTTGGTCTGGTTTTGGTTCCTTTTTATGGTCCTTTTCTAAGATCTTGAACTGTGAAGTCAAGCTATCTATGTAGGCCCTTTCTTCCTTCCCGGGGAATGCTTGCAAAGATATAAATTTTCCTCTTAACACAGCTTTAGCTGAGTCCCATAGGTTTTGGTAGCTCATGTCTTCATTCTCATTTGTTTCCAGGTATCTTTAGATTTCTTCCTTGACTTCATTCCTGACCCACTCATTATTCAACATTGAGTTATTTAATTTCCAGGTGTTTGATTTGCTTCTCTGCGTCTGTGTGTGATTAGCTTCTATCTTCAGTGCATCGTGGTCTGAAAAAATAGTTGGTACAATTTCTATCTTCCTGATTCTATTGAGGTATGCTTTGTGACCCAGCATGTGTTCTATTTTAGAAAATGTTCCGTGTGCTCTGGAAAAGAATGTGTATTCTTTCTTTTTGGGGTGTAAGGTCCTGTACAGATCTGTTAGCCCTCTCTCTTCTATTACTTCCTTCAGAGCCAGTGTTTCCTTGCTGAGTTTTGTTCTTGTTGATCTATCCAGAGGTGACAAGGCGGTGTTGAAATCTCCGACTACTATTACATTGCTGGCAATCTCCTTAAAATCTGTTAGCAGTCGTTTTAAGTCTTTAGCTGGTCCCTCATTAGGTGCACATACATTTATTGGTGTGATTTCTTTGTACTTAACCCTTGATAAATAAGAAAATGGCCTTCTCTGTCTTTCCTGATCTTTTCCAACCTGAAATCTATGTTGTTGGATACTAGTATGGCCACCCCCGCTGTTTTGAGGGAGTTGTTTGCTTGCAAGATTGTTTTCCATCTTTACCTTTGAGTCTGTGTTTGTTCTGATTGTTCAGATGTGTTTTTTTGCAGGCAGCAGAATGTTGGTTTCTGTTTCTGGATCCATTTTGTCACTCTGTGTTTCTTGATAGGTGCCTTTAGACCATTGACATTGAGAGAAATTATTG
Source organism: Sorex araneus (assembly GCF_027595985.1). NCBI lineage: Eukaryota > Metazoa > Chordata > Mammalia > Eulipotyphla > Soricidae > Sorex > Sorex araneus. The sequence goes on from NC_073303.1 coordinate 8,695,786, forward strand.
TCATGGGGTTTTGTGCCATCTTTCTATAAGGATTTGTTGTGCTTATTGGTGTTTTCCTTCTTGTCTACAGGAGCTCTTTTAATCCTTCTTTTAAGTTTGGTTTTGAGTCTATGAAGTTCCTGAGCTGTTGTTTATCTGTTAAATGGTGTATCGTTTCATCAAGTTTGAGTGAGAGTTTGGCTGGATAAAGTATTCTTGGTGAGTCATTTATTTCATTGAGTTTTTTTCACTATATCCCACCATTGTCTTCGGGCTTGGAGGTTTTCCTCTAATAGGTCTGCTGTAAATCTAAGGGGTGCTCCTTTGTATGTGATTCCATTCTTTGACTTTGCTGCTTGCAGTATTGTGTCTCTATCTGTGGCATTCATCATTCTGACTATGATATGCCTTAGAAGTTTTTATTAGGGTTACTTTTAGCTGGCATCCTTCTGGCTCATTGGATCTGGATGCTTGCATTCTCTAACTCTGGGAACTTTCCAGCAAAGATTTCTTTAACTGTGATTTTTTCATCAGGGTTGCCTCCCTGTCCTTCTGGTACTTCGATGATTCTAATGTTGTTCTTCTTGGAGTCATCTCCTAGATCTCTGATTCACCTTAGAGCTATTTTGAGCTCTTTTCCCGTTGTTTGTTGTTGCCTGTATGATTTATCCTTCTCATCTTCGAGTTTGCTGATTCTGTCTTCGGCTGTAGACATTCTACTGTTGAGGGCACCTACTGAGTTTTTCATTTTATCAGTTGAATCCTTCACTTGTGACATTTCTTTTTGTAGCTTTCTTATTTCTCCTCTCATTTCTTCCTGTATTTTCTCAGCTACCCATTTCCCCATTTCTTTCCTTTCTTCCTTTAATTTTATGTATGTCTGTTCCATTGATTCTTTGAGTTCCTTGAACATCCTCAGCATTTCATCTTGAAATTCTTTCTCAGAGAGATCATATTTGTGGGTACCCCCTGTGGAAGATTCAGGACTCTTTTCTTCGTCCTCTACTCGTCGTGGAGATTTGCGATGTTTCTTCATGTTGTTGTGGATATATAGAGGTAAAACCTTCAGGTTCACTGGCACCGTTCTCTCTTATTGTAGGAAAGAATTCTGAATAAGCTTGGTTGATGGTGGTCAACCTTCTCCTCATCTAGAGTACGTCTTTCCTCTTGGACATTATTCTGTGACTTATGATAAGCATCTAGTGAAGCATTGGAGGAGATGTTCTTTCATATTGGGCTTTGTACAACATCTTGTATACACTGGTCTTTTGGAGGAATTGGAGTAGGCCAGTAGATTATTGTCGGATTGTGTTTGAGGTAGCCAGAACGTTTTCCACAGAATTAGATAATAAAGGTTGGGATGTGAGTCAAGAGTGCTGGGAATGGAAAGTAACTGTGGCCACTCAGAAGGCCACGCCCACTTTGATGAGACCATACCCCCTTCACTGGAGGCCACACCCCCAACCAGTCCAGGTGTTAATGCCCCAGTCCACAAACCTTTGAGAAGAGCAGTGGTGGTTGCTCATGCGTTGGAGGCAGAGGTAAAGGCAGATGCCCCCCTCTCCCACCCTGGGCCAGTGCTGGCAGTAGGGCAGTAGTCTTTGGGGAGTGCAGGGCTGGACGGGAAGTTATAGTCTTTTTAGAGATAAAGCTAACCTACATTGAAAACCTAAGTTCTATATTTTTTATCCATGAGTCATTTTGAGTCTCTAAAATAGCAACCTCTATGTATGTTGCAGAGACTATTGGGAAAGACTGAATGATCTAAGGAATAATATTTATTTAGATGTCTAATTAATGGGAAGTATCTGAGAATTTCTAGTAATAATATGATCATCATCCTTATCTCTAAGTTATAACATTTCTATCTTCTAGAACTAACTGGAACTTAATGGTTTCTGTCATTTCCAAAGTTCATTTTCCTTTATGAGAAATCATGGAATATTGAGGCAGAAAAAAAGCTATTTCTTCTCTAACTAACAAATTCAAAATCTGTATCATAAAGGTAAAAAAGAGAACTAATATCATAGAATACGATTAAAGACCTAGAATTTTATTAGGTCGCAAATACATGATAGTTGCTTGGATTTTAATATGAGCTCTAATTTCTTATATTAGGTAATACCACTCTATGGAAATTAGTAAAATGTAAAAGAACTAGGGTCAATATTCATGAGAACTATCTGATCAGAGTTGAATAAAACAGAAAAACAGATGATAAACATAAGTGGGATCCTGAATGTGTAATAAAATTTTCAAAATTAAATGTATCACTAAAATGTTTTGTTTCTTGTTTCTGGGGGACCACATCAGCAATGCTCAGGGGTTTCTCCTGGCTCTGCACTCAGGAATTACTCCTGGTGGTGCTAAGGGGACTATCTGTGACACCAGGGATGAAACTCTTTGCTAGGTCAATGCCCTACTCCCTGTACTATTGCTCAGGCCCGTAGAATGTTAACCATTTAGTAACCACTCAGACAGAGTCAACCAGTCACTGGGTTACCAAGTTAAGTAATACAAGAAGTTGGACTGATTTCCAGATAACTTCAATCCCCCTCTGCATAAATACTTCCTGTGCTGGGGCTGGAGCGATAGCACAGAGGACACAGGGCGTTTGCCTTGCAGGAGGCCGTCCCGGGTTCAATCCCCAGCATCCTATATGGTCCCCTGAGCACCGCCAGGAGTAATTCCTAAGTGCAAAGCCAGGAGTAACCCCTGTGCATCACCAGGTGTGACCCAAGAAGAGAAAAAATACTTCCTGTGCTGGATGTTCTCAGTGTTCCTTCAAATCCCTGTTGGTGTCTTTCCCTACTTTTCCCATCTGGCTCTCTCCCTGAAAGACTGACCTCTAATCACCAGAGCCCTCTTCTGTCTCTCTGTCTCTGTCTCTCTCTGTCTCTGTCTCTGTCTCTCTCTCTTTCCTTATTTCAACTAACAGGAAGCAGAGGAGAAGGCAGAAGGCCCTGGGACACAAAGCAACTGAGTAGCAGTGTGAAGTACACATGGCCCTCCCATGCTCACTGGAGGGTCTGCATTCCTCTCCCCTGTCACACTCTGCCACCCTCACAGCGCCCTCTACCTGCCACTTGAGGCCCAGGCCAATGATGGTTGCCTACCCATTGGGTGCTGGTATAAATAACCCCTTAATTATATTCTCTCCAAGCAGTTCTTATCATGAGTTTGACTCACAAATGAGTTGAGTTTCAGGTTTTTTTTTATATTACCAAAACTTGGGAAAAGTCCAAAGCGTCAATATGAAGAAAGTTAAAAATCTTAAATAGTACCTGAGAGATACAATAGTGAGTAAGATGCTTGCCCCAAAGTGTGCTGTCTAGAGTTTGATCCCCTGTACCAAATATGGTTCACTGAACACTACCAGGAGTGATTATTCAACATAAAGTAGGGAGAAGCCAAAGGGACAGTCAGATGTCACTTCATAATTTATTTTTGAAAAACCCAAGTGAATACACATATTTGTTTAAAAAATTGAATAAGTTGTACCATACACACTGCTTTCTTTGACCCCAATCCTATGAGATTAAAGACAAATCATTGAGAGATAAATTTAAATTTTTATATATTCAGAAAGAGAAGAGTTTTCAATCATAACATGAACATCTTTAAAATTGAATAACAGCCCACTTCGCCACGCCCGCCGCTCCAGCATGACCGAGGAGGACAAGGGAGCTGCTTTGGACACCAGCAGCCCACTGAACAACTTGCAGTATGTGAACTGAGCGTTTCCGCCAGGCCCCCTGTGTGGGGGCCCGGTATTTCTCTAGGTTTTCCCATCTTATGAACACCATAAAAGGGCAAAAGATTGTAGCAATAGAATTTCAGGCAGAATTTTCCCTAGACTTTATACAGAAACCCAAAACCGCGTGGCCACTGCCGTGGCAGCGCGACCTAATATCATCTAATCATCAGCAATATGAAATGGTTCCCTCTTAACGGGTCGGACTTTGGTGGGAAACCCTAACAAGAATAGTAAGTTTTTTGTTGAAATATTGAAGGCAACCAAAGTGGTAGCCATCTCTCTAGATTGAACTAAGCCATACACCCACGCCAGCTGAGAAGAAATATCCTTCTTTTTCGGGAAGAAACGCGGCGTGGCATTAACCATAGTATTATGTCCATTAAGTTGACACGGACCTGTTGGCATGGGAATGGGATACAAGGGAATAAAGTATTATGTACATGGAACAGCGGGACGCTGGTGGAATCTCGAGTCGGGGCCGATACCAGCACACTACTTTTGGTTCCAGAAACTGCAGACTTTCTACCAGACTATCAACTAAGCCAGAGCCCCACACCGGCTGATGACGGGAAATAACCATCTTTTCCAGTTTTTTTTCCCTTTGTCAGGCAGCGTGGTGAATACTAAACAGGCGTGAACTCGGTGGCGTGGGACGAGGGGGAAAAAATAGAAAAGTTATGTAACAAACAGCGGAACTTAATATCTCTACATTCTCAGCAGTGGAGAACTATCAAATGATTCCTTGACAATAGGACTGTCTTTTTCTTTTTTGGGGGAAACCCCAGCAACAATAGCGAGTTATGTGTTGAAACATAGAATGTAACCAAGAATGTAACCAAGATAAAGCGTAAACGAAGTGAAACTTATCACTTACAAGGGCGGGGAGGGGGGGGGCGGGAGGGGGCGGGAGGTATACTGGGGTGGTTGGTGATGGAATAGGGGCACTGGTGAAGGGAAGGGTGTTTGAGTATTGTAAAACTGACATAATCCTGAGAACTATGTAACCCTCCACATGGTGATTCAATAAAATTTAAGGAAAAAAATTGAATAACAATAAAATCATACACGTGAAAGTGGAGACTGTGGGGACCTTTGGTATCTGAAAACACATCAAGCTGTTGAGGCAGTGTTGAGGCAGAATTTTGAGGGAGGGACCCCCGAACAGGTGCAGAGGACCCAGTTGCTCCAGGCCAGCTGATCAGTGCAAGGCCCCTGGATGCCAGGCTGTCTTCCCTTCAGTGTTGGCACTACCTGGGCATCTGAACACAAGGCTTGCTCTCAGCCTAGTGAGCTTTCTTTCTGGTCCTTAGATTAGTCCTCAATTAAAAAAATCTTTCTCTTTCCATAAATTTTGGCTTTTATAAGAGATTAGAGAAACAGAGAAAGCAATGATTAAAGAGAATTTTAGAAAGAGAAAACTCAGCTTTGGGATTAGTAAAATGTGTTACTGGGTCAAGGTCCTTACATCACTTGCAGCACATTCCATAACAATCACCTACTTTTCTTGCATCATACTGAAAGTTCAATAAAATTTTAACAAGGGATTCTTAAATCAACATACCTTGATAGCGCTTTAACATCTTTCTGACATTAAAGTAAAGCTTGGAAACATTGCACACAGTATGCACCTCCAAAGAAACATTCTCTAGTTTTTCCATATTGATAGCTGAGTTCCTAGAATAAGCAGAGACCAGAGATTCCTTCAGTGGCTCCTTCCATCCATGTCTCTATGCCCATGCCCCTCCCCTGCCCACACTGATGATACGGGGCACTCACCTGCCCAAGGTGTCTTTTATATCCTGTAGAGAAAGAAAAGCAAAGGTGAGTGTAGGAGCATCTGAACTTCATGGAGAATGGCGTGTGGGGTAGTTTTCTATAAACACTTCTTCAAGGGATGTAAGGTAAGGGACCCCAAGGGTGGGAATGTAACCACAATTTCAGGTATAGCATACATTCGTTATTGTTGAGAGAAACCCCTGTGTCCCTACTGAATGGAGTTTGAATAGAATGTTTCCCACCAGAGTCCCATGGAGATGGACATTACTGCTTCTTATGAACCTCTCAGTCATCCGTCTTCCTTACAGGAGACAGTGGGGACCTTTGGTGTCTGAAAACACATAATTCTGTGGCATTTGACAAAGGGATCAGAAGAATACCAGGGCACTGCTTGCTTTCAATGATGTGATTTCCTTAGAGTGAGTCCATATTGGACACTGCTTATCATAAAATATCTGAGTTCTGAGTCCATGCGGAGTCCCTGTGACTGAAATGCTTAGGTGCTGTTAGCAGGTACCACATGATGGTGCAACAGTCGTATAATCATAAATTATGGTATAACCTTCAATTCTGTTATGGAAATAGATAAACTTCCAGGCAGAAGATGAGACAAGATGCTGGATAAAGGTGTCCTGTGAATCAGACAAGTGCAAAATTTAATAAAACACAGACTTGACAAAATGTTTGCATGTGTGATCCACAGTGGAAGTGCATAGCAGCAACCAGTAAGTGGCTCTGGGCATGTTTTCGTGTGAGGAGCTTCAGAACAGTAATGAACTCAAGAGATGAGGCCCAAGGATCGAAGAGTGTGAAAATACTTACCAGTCAGTACCTGGGGGAACAAAACAGTGGGCAGAATAATTTCCCACATGTTTATGCATCAATTTCTTCACAGAGCTGAGAGGACAAATGCATCTGGACATGACAGGGTCTCAGGCCAATATTTGTAGTAGAGCATACAGCGGTGGCCCTAGACAGATGGGGCACCACCGACATTCTGGGCAGAGTAGTATGTAGACAGCTCTACTGCCTGTGTACTGTGACTACATAAAGCAACTAAGAACATATTCCCGCCCCTCCTGTCCCCCCATCATGTATGCATGTGTGTACCTTCAGTACATCTACATCGAGGATCCGGTCAGACTCAGAGCAGGTTTTAAGCAAGAAATAAGGAAGCCTGGCTCAGAGATGCACAAATGCCTAAACTCAAGGCTTGAGGCAACAGTATCAGGGTGAGGCCCTAGAAATGTGAAGGGCATGAGGCATTGCCTTTGAGGACAACAGGGTCTTGGCAGAGGCTGGTTGCAACATAAACTTCACCCCACATGTTTCCTGTGGAAATGGTGCAAATAAGTTAATCTTAGACTTGCTGTTGTAGAAAGTAAAAAACCAGAACCTCACTCCTCAATCTCACAGCATGGCGACACAAATTAAAAAGATTGGGAGTCCACCCAAATCTCTGGGTGGAAACAAAACCCTGGAAAATTCCCAAGCAAGCAGGAGCTATTTTGCTCATTTTCTCTGAGTTGAAAATTGTAAACAGTGACAATTTTCTCAAAGTAACAATTGTAAGCTTCAGTGAATTAAGGAAAACAAAAGCAAAAATCTCCAATAAAGCAAGATAGCTTATTAGACAGGGTGCAAAGTATATTGAAATAAGTGAACTTATTGTTCACTTATTTGTAGTAGAGCATACAGCTGACCTTTTAATTTTTAAGGATAAACATCTACCCACATTTTTGGCATACAACGTTCCTATTTTGCATGTCTGGGAACTCATAAAAATTCTCTAATGCTATTACATCAATTACAAAAATTGAAGAAATTGTACATATTTGTAATATTTGGTCTTTTCTAAGCCTGCTCGGATCAGGACTGGGCCTCTTCCGCCCAGATCCCCCATTTTCCAGTAGCTAGGCCGTCACACCCAGAAACTGCCCCCAGCACTGTGTAATCCTATCAAGGCCAACATCCAGAGAGAATAAAACCAAGCTCCTGGAAGAAAGCGACACAGAGTCTCTTGCCCCGGTGCCTGGCTGTCTTCACCGGGGCCCCTTGGAGGGGGTGGGTTGAGTTTCCATCCCTTCCCCGAGCAGACCCCAGCAGTCACTCTGGAACCCAGTCACAACCATGTTCAAGGCCGCTCTCCACATGTTCAGATGAGCCTCACACATGAAGGAACAGGCAGAGGAACACAGGTGTGCGGGGCCCGGGGCTGATATCTCCAAGCCTGCTTGAACCAAAACTGGGCCTATTCCACACAGATCCCCCATTTTCCAGTATTGAGGCGGCCACACCCAGAAACTGCCCCCAGCGCCATGTAATCCCATCCATGGCCAACATCCAGAGAAAATAAAACCAAGCTTCCAGAAATGACATCTTATAGCCTAGTTCTCCCTCTTGGAGACCTGGCAAGCTACTGAGAGTTTCCTGCACACATGGGAGAGCCTAGCAAGCTCCTCGTGGCGTATTCATATGCCAAAACCAGTAACAATGATGGGTCTCTTTCCCCTGACCCTGATAGATCCTCCAATGTGTCACCATTGGGAAAGACGAGTGAAGAGAGGCTGCTAAAATTTCAGGGCTAGGATGAATGGAGATGTTACTGAGACCACTCAAGAAAATAGATGATCAATGGGATGATGATGATGATGATGATGAACTGGCTATAGCCAAGGGCAATGACCAAGGAAATCTTTTTGGAAGTCAGGAATGTTTTGGCACTTGGGGTGGTTCTACCTTAAACTCGAATAATAGTAAAAGGTAAAGTAACCTAAACAATAAAGGAAAAGATAGAGATCCAAATGAGAATATGCAAGAAATATTGATCAGGTAGTAGAGCTATTCTGAAGGGCTGATTTATGCTTTGCATTGGGGAGGGTCAGGATCAATCCCCACATGTTTCTCAAAGGACCCTGAGAACTGCAGCGATAATGCCCCCTGAACACTACTGATTGTGAATGAAAAAACAACAGGAGAGACAGACAGAGATGCATTTATCTGACTGCGAAAAGGGATACTGAGTGGTTCCATGGCAAAAACTGCTGACTCATGACTGCCACTGAGTCAAAGGATCTGGTCAGGCTTATGCATCCCGCCTCTATTCCACCTATATCAGAGCTGGAAAGTATCTTCCTAAGATTAATGATCGTAGAGGTGGGGAGTGACTGACAACAAGTAAAAGAAAGCTGTACTTTGCATTGTGTAAGGAAAATAACTCTATATAACAGATTTTCAGAACTTATTATTTAACATTCACTTAACAACTCTTACAGATGTTTTAAAGAGATGTTTTAATTCAAAATTAGCAACATGATATAAATAGCATAACTGACACTTTCATCTCCAACTCTAGGAAACAGAAAATATATTCATTTTAAAGGAATGCTGTGAACAGTTTCAATCCAGATCAATGACTTGAATCCTAGCCCCTTGTACCTTGTAAGCTGTGTGAACTCAGTAAATCTCCTGAATCCCATTTTCTTAACTGAGTCATGAGACTATAATTACAGGCACTTCTTCATAGACTTATTGAATTCAAAGCACTTTGACCTGTTTAACCCTTAGGATATGCTCTCAATACAGATCGTAGGTACATTCTTGGAAAAAACTTTTTAGCAGTCCATATAAATACCTATAAATACCCCATTTGGCACCTATTGAGCTATTTTCTCCACTAGTTCATCTCTTTTCTACTCTTCATCTTATGTCCTCACTATTTACTTGGTGACTTTCATCTCCTGGAAAAGTAAACTAAGCTAGATAAAAGAACTCGGAGACACTGGAATGAAAAAAAACAAAGAGAGAATTTTGAGAGCACCAAAATAAAAATAAAACATATGTATAAAGAAACCGCCATGCAAAGTACATACAATTAATTTTCTTGATTTTGTTTTAGGGCCTTACTGGCAATTCTCAAGAGTGACTCCTGACTCTGTGCTCAGGAGTCATTCCTGGCAGGACTAGGAGGACTATATAGGGTACTGGGGACTAAACTCAGGTCAGCTGCGTGCAAGCACTCTCCTCACTGTATTATCTGTCCAGCTGAATCCTTACACATTCTCTGTGACTGAAATTTCAAAATAAAAACATTTCTTGAAACAAACAAAAAAAGGAACTTCCATAGAAATGAAATTATCTATGCTGGCAGAGAATGACTTGACACAGCAAACAAGTTGGATGAAACGAACACCTCATAAGAATACTCAGTTCAACTAAATCATCAGTTAAACTTGAAGGAATGAAATAAAATTGTAAAGAAAGAAAAGAACTTCTTGACTATTAAACCAAACTTATTGGAAACACTAACAGGACTCCTTTAAAAGGCAAAAAACCTACTTCAAAGCAGTAGATAAGAAAAACATAAAATGGGGGAAAGTGTGAGAAACAATGGTGTCTTTTCTAACACACACCATGCTTGTTGGCCTTGAAGTTAAAATAGGATACAGAGTCACCCTTGTGGAGGAACACACATAATGAAGAACTGAGCTTCCATAAAATCTCAATTTCCAGCTCTGGGGATCATTCCAAAGAGCAGTACTATATTAATTTAAAAGTATATCTGCTTTTCTGTGTTTATTATGGTGTCAGTCACAATGGCAAAGATCAGAATCATCCCCAATACCCAAGAACACATAGTGAATAAAGAACTTTTGTAAATGTACAATAAGAAAAGGTGAAATCCAACAGTTCATGCATCTCAGCTAGAAGTACACAGTGTCATGCTGAATAAGGTGAGTTAAAGGGAGAAAGAGTTTGGACTGAGGAAGTAGGCCTTGTGAACCCTCTGTATCGCTCACCATTTTGCTCTGACTAGCATGGTAATAAGACATCTCCTCTGTCTCCTCCAAGTGCTCAGACTCACCTGCAGCAAATTCTGTGCTGAGCCCTGACATTTCTTGTCCAGTTCCTGGATGAGGTTCCTGAGTTCCTGTAGTTTGTTGTCCAGATGGGCTACATTGTCCTGCAGGCTCTTCAGCTTCTGCTCTTTTTCTTTCTTCAATTGGCACATATAAAACTCCTCCTCCTGATGCAGGAGTGTGTGAAGACTTGTAAATTCAGAATGGATTCGTTCTTCCTCATGCTTTATTTTCTCCTATGAGGTGAAAAGTGCTCAGAAAGAGAATACAGACCAAATTTTTATAAATGGGTAAATCCATACACAATTTGAGTCACACAGATACAATTGGAATATATTCCATAGAAATAAGGAAGGAATATTTGATGCAATGTGCAACATGGATGAGTCAGCTTAGGTAGTGAACAAAACAAGTTAAGTCAGAAACAGAGGGTCAATACTATAGAACTCCACTTATGTGAGTTAAGTCATGTTCATAGAGACAGCGAATACCAGAAAATCGGAGAAAAATGTTTAAGGACTAGGAAGAGAGTTTCAGCTTGGATGATGAATGAGTTTTGCAGGTGGATAGTGGCATAGCTGCACAAGCCTATGTACAAATTTAATTGCCATGGAGCTGTCCACTCAAAAGTATAAGAAACATGACTTTTATGTTATGTTTACACCCCCCCACACACACACAGTTCCTCAGTTAGTGTGTTGTAGCTTAAAGAGTTCTCCATATTTCCTAGACCAGAGTTATGCTAGAGTGGCAGATATTCAAAGGTTGTAGAGATTGGGGCTGGAGCGATAGCACAGCAGGTAGGGCGTTTGCCTTGCACGCGGCCGACCCGGGTTCGAATCCCAGCATCCCATATGGTCCCCTGAGCACCGCCAGGGGTGACTCCTGAGTGCATGAGCCAGGAGCAATCCCTGCGCATCGCCGGGTGTGACCCAAAAAGCAAAAAATAAAATAAAATAAAATAAAAGGTTGGAGAGGTTGTCATCATTATACACAGCTATCTGGAGAAATTCCTTCCACTTCACCAAGAAGGTAGTATAAGGGGTACAAATAAAATGCAGAATAGAGCTTGGCCAAGCTAAATAAAATGTGACTTATAAAAATAAAGGTGAGTTTTTATTTTTATATAAAAATGTGTTCCTGTGTTTCAGATAAACTTTCTGTTCAAGAAAATTCTGAAGTTTCTTCTTGAATCTTATTGTAGTTTGTAATTGAGAAATCACAACTAAAGATGACCACCCTGGCAAGTTTATGAGTCTCACCAGGGAGAGTCCCAGTTGGCAGATTCTGATCAGAAATACTAGAAATACCAACCCCGGGTTCAATTAGCCACCCTAATGTGTGATTATGAATATAACAAAATGATCTAAGCTGTAGGACACAAGTTTTATTTGGTGCAGTGCGGACCAGAACTTTAATTTCCCATTTACCTTTCTAATTTCAGAAAGTGTTCCAATGTCTCTGAAATTAATAAAATACTAATATTTACTTTTCAGTGGGATTCAAGCATAGTTTCAATTCATGTACTTATGAAAGTTTTTCTTTTAAATTGCGAAGATCTTCCTACCACTCAAGATGCCAGGAATGAAAGCAAAAGCTTTTTTTTGAGAGATAATATCAGATATTTACCCATAAAGGATAAATATTGAGGTTTAAGACACCAGGAGAGTGGCAAAAATGGCTTACTGGTCTGTGTGATAATATTTTAGTCTAATCATTATATCTATATATATGTATATATATACATATATATATATATATATATATAATTTTGTTTCCATTCATAGGACTCTGGTTAATCACTTTGCTAGAGACCCAAATTCTGCAATTGCCTTTTGTATGTTCTTGTGGTAGTTCTGGTCCTCCAGATTAACAGCCTTATGAAGTTGAGCTCAATGCATCTCATCAGAATGAATCTCTCTCTAAATGTCCAGAAAAAGTTGGTCTCTTTGGCTGAAAAACTTGAGTGTCAGGTACTATGTTGTGAAAAATGCACCAAAATCATGCAGCTGGTGTTTCAAAACAGATAGGTATTTTCAAAGTTTGAGAATTTGAATCTTGTTAAGGGTCTTTCCAGGTCATCTTTAATATTTATACTTCTCCATCTCAGATATTGGGAATCCTACATAATTACTATCACAAGGTTGAAGTACTTGCAGTAAAAATATAACAGATGCATATAACTAAAAAAGGAAAGGGAAATAGTGCCTTCTACGTCACTTTTAACAATCTGAACCATTTATTGAGCAATAAAGCCTCATAGTGCTTTCAAAAAGCAATACCTGCTTCTAGACAAGGTGATGGCATATACTTTGACCACATAAAGCTTTAAACTCACCTCCCAAATATTTATTTTCTGGGTTGTGTCTTGCTTCAGCTGCATATATTTGGATTCTCTGACTTTTAATTTTTCCACTGCTTTCTGGATCTGTTCCTGTGAGAAAAAATTGGGTTTAGTTTATTCAATTGGATAAGTCTTCACAACATCCAACAGAAATCACAGGCTTTCAGACAATTAGAATAACTTTTAGTACTTGTTGGGCCTTTACGTGATGAGAGAAAGAATATTCAGTCCAGTAACACAGTTGATCTCCGTGGCAATCTGCAAAACTAGTAAGATGCTTAACATAATTTCTGTGTTGCAGAAATAAATTCTTCTTCGTATGGGGTTCAGAAGCTTGTTCAATGGGAACAACACATTCCTCAATTCCATATAGGATTAAGAAATAAAGCAGCAGGACAGTGCCCACTCTGTTATTCCGCCAAAGTTCAAGGCAGACTTCACACATACTTTGCATGTATGCTAATCTAATCCTCTCACTGGAGTTCATTCACAGGCATTCATTTCTAGATAGTTAACCACCCCTCTAAGTCTTTACTTACTATGTCCTCATTCTACACTTGTGGGAATGATATGAATTTTAGAAATTGGTGGCCCTATTTTATTTTGAGACAGAGTGGTCTTCTCATGTCAACATTTGTACCCAATAAACTAACAAAAACACTCAGTTTCCAGTACTCCTTTGAGGTATTAGTAATACTCTCAATTGTGATCAATGTTGAAGGTCTAAATCCTACTCTTGTTTCTTCACCTATCGTTCCCTCCACTCACACCATGGCCTGGGGAACCTTTCTTATTTGTGCCCTTGTCATCAGTCTTGAATACAGGAGTTTTTATCTCTTCTCCACACTTTCAGGACTTTTCCACCATTGAAGAATATCAGGCAGATGTCAGTTGTTTGTTGTTTTGGCTCTTGGGGCCACAACTGGTGATGCTCTGAGGTTACTCCTGGTTCTTCACTCAGGAATAACTCCTGTCAGCATTAAGAACCATGTGGAATTCTGGGCATCAAAGCGCAGTTTGTGTCATGCAAGGCAAATGCCCTAAAGGCTGTATTTTGGCTCCAGTCCCTTCACTATTTTCTAATGAGGGTGATCCTCTACCCTGAATGTTCTGGAATGATCCCGGTACATAGTACTAACTTGAATGTAATTGGGCTGAGGGGTGCTCTCTGTTTGGTCCCTTACTGAGGGTAGTTTTCCAGGGGTTTTACTATATCCTTTCCTTTTTTAAAGTAGACGGGATTTCAAATGAGTTTGAAAGGCCAGATGTGGCCATTTCCTTTGTAAGCAACTGAAACCTGGTTTGATCCCGGATCTGCATACAGTGCATGAGTACAGTCAGGAGTGAGGCTTAAGAACAGAGCAAGAAGGAACCTGTGAACATTTCAGGTGCAGATCGAAAATGAAAGTAAAAATTCCTTTCCAAGGAAAATTCCATGACCCAAACTTCCACCTGTGAGATCTAGAAAAGGTTCAATGATATCCTATACCCTCTATTAATATAGACACAGAAATAATGAGCAATGCACAATTTCTGAGTGAAACAATACCTAATAACAAAAGGAGACGAGGATGAAACATAACGATAATACTATAGACCAACATTATTATACATTAACCTAAACATCCTTAACAATACCTAGGCAAAACCAATTCAATAGAGTACACTGTCATTAGATATAATGACTTGTCAGTCTGATTTTGGATTTCGAGGACTGTTAAAAATATGAAAGTGAAGAAAACATATATAGAAACCAAAAGATAATTACACAGCATTTTTCTTCAGTAGAAATAAAGAAATCAGATGATAAGGGTTGACATACTTTGATGAAAATAGTGCTCAGTTAAACAAGATAGAAAAATTACTAGAGACCGCTCCTGGACTTCTACTGACATTGCCACTATTCCAGGTGAGACCAGTCTCTTGCTTATAACCTTGGACTTACTATGGAAAGGAAGGAAGAACCTTCCCTTCTGCCTAGAGTCCAGTAGCCTCTACACTCACCAAGTTCACTGAGAGAAAACAATATCACTGCGGGTACAAGCAACACCAGCCATCTCAGGTAATCCTCAGACAGTGACTTTAGTGACACATGAAGAAGATGTTTAATGAGCTCAAAGAAATGATGGCAAACATAATCAACAAAGCACAAGAAAGACTTGAAATGAGAAGACTACTGCAATCAGAAGAAATGGCAGAAACAAAGAGCAAGATAAATTAAATATACATACTCCATAGAAGCTTTAAGCAGCAGAATAACTGCAGCTAGTAAAAGATAAAGAAGCTCTGAGATGAGAAGGAGGAAACTGCTAGGTTGAAAATAGTAGAAAAGAAATGAACCATACCAGGATGAGTTCAAGAGGAAAAATAGAAGAATGATCAGTATCCTTGAAGAATGGGAAAGCAAATTCCATGAAGAAAAAGATAGTTAAACAAATTATCTATAGGAATTTCCCGGAATTGAAGAATATAGGCACTGAGATCCCAAGGCGTGAAGGTTCTCAGCAAAAATAGACTCTAAATAGGAAAACTACAAGACAATTATGCACAAAAGGATAGAATCCAAAGATAGAGACAAAATATTAAAATAAGCGATATCAAAACAGGAACTTCCTACATAGAAAAGTCCATAAGATGCACAGCAGAGTTTTCAAATGAGACAAAGAAACAGAAGAGGATGGAGGTATACAGTACAGAAACTCAATGAAATGAAAACTTCCCAGATAGATTATTATCCCGATTAGAAAGGACCATCCAGAGCTTCATGGACAGGCTCAGGGAATTTACAACCTTAAAACCAGTTTTGAGAGAAGTTTTAAAATAACTCTTTAGGGGTTGGAGGAATTACACCTGGTTGGGGGCTTACCTGATTTTAATCTCTGGCATCCCATAAATTCCCCTGAGAACTGCCAGGAGAAATCTGAATGCAGAACCAGGAGCATCCCCTGAACATCACCAGCTATTGCCCCCAAATCAAATATTTCAAAAAGATAAAAACAAGGAGCAAACACAACAAAGGAGTTTAAAGATCTGCCAAAGATCTATTAATACATTGATTTAAGAAATAAAAGAAGATAAACACACAAAAAATGTAAAGGTGTTTCTATATATCTGTAGAAAAAATAACGATTAACTGCACATCTTGCTCAAAGTAATTGAAAGTTTCTTTGCAATCTCAATTAAAATTCCAATCGCATTTTTCAAAGATACAAAATAACAACTGAAAATTTGTATAAATCACAAAAGATCCTGAAGGACAGGCCGTACACACACACACACACACACACACACACACACACACGATTGCAAAAAAATTGTATAAAACCAAAAACCAGAAATGAGGCCATAAAAATCTGGCAACTTGTGATAAAGTATAATACAGGCATATGTAATGTAGAAAGGAAAGTCTCTTCAACAAATAGTACTGGGGAAACTGAAGAGATCAGGCACCAGAGTGGTATGGCTATAGACAATGCTGGGGAAACTGAGTTGCCATTTACAAAATCGTGAAATGACTGTTCCTCACACCATACACAAAAATTAGCTGGAAGATGTACTAAAAACTTAGACATCAGACTAAAAGCCATGAAATACAAAGAGGAAAGTGCATGAAAAAAGATGTAACATGGCTCCAGCAAAAACTTTGAAGAGTTAATTCAATAACCAGGGAAACAAATATAAATAAGGAAACGTTACATGGAAATATATGGAAATAAAAAGGAAGTTTTGAAAGGAAGAGAAAATATCAGTGACACAAAAAGTCATCATATGTATAGAGGGAAACAATTTATATCTCACATATCTAATGAGAAGTTAATCCTCTAGCTTTGTAAAATATCATAAAAACCCCTAAATTCCATTTCCAAAAATAACAAAACAAGCCAAGAAGTGAATACATATTTCTCTCTCTTTCTCCCTCTCATTCTGTTTCTCTTTCTATTTCTCTCTCTCTTTTTGCAGAGGGTACTCATAAGTGTTTAAGGCTTTCAATTGGCTCTGTGCTCAGGAATCACTTCTGGTGGTATTTGGGGGACCATAGAAGTTGTCTGGTATTTGAACCAAAGTTAGAGAGGCATATGCATTTCTTCCTGTACTAGCTCTCTGGTCCCAAAATGCAGATTGCTCTCAAGAAAACATATAGACTGTCAGCAGGCATAGAAAAATGCTCATTATCATTTATCATGTGACTGAAAAATGAAAATCAGAACTGTAATGAGAAATCACTCAGTGATATAAGAACCGTTTATATCACATATACCAGGAATCAATTTTGGTGATTTTCTGTGGAACATGAGCAGTCATACATTTTTTTGTCTGAATAAAAACTGGTTCAGTTCTATGAAATTCATTATGAAGGGTCTGAAAATGCTCACATGGCCAACTAAGGTCCATGCTAACAATATGATCTAGAATTAATTCAGTGTATCTGGCCAACGAATACAAAGCCCAACCTCAAAGGATAAAGCAACAACTATTCATTACATTGTTATTTGAAATACCAAGGATAAAAACAAAAATCACAAGTACCAAGTAATCCAATGGTTCATAAGGAAGATATACTATATTCACACAATAAAATCCTACTCAGTTATAAAGATGAAAAGCTGAAAAGATAAAATACTCTCATTTTTGACTAGTTGGATGGAGTGGAGGTATAATTATAGACAAAATAATTCAGAAAAAAATACAAGTTCCAGGGGATCGCACTCATAAACTCAAAGCACCAGCACATGAGTTCTGACCAAGCGAGAAGCCTTGAGGAGCTATGAGGGTGAGTTGATCAATGGATGGAGGCAGATGGATTCAGCATTTTTTTAGTGAGGATGCCGTGACAACTCACCTTTGCAACAGGTGAAAGAGCACACCTGAAGCAAGTACAAGGAAAATAATTTCTTTCAAATAAATAAGTAAAAGAGGTTTCAGAGCAACACGAAACAAGGTTGTTAGGCTTTCTGGCCCCCACACTCACCCTGTAATCTTGGCATGCATCTTCAACAGAGCAGTGACATGTCCCTTGTGCTGTGGTGACCGCTCACAGCGCCAGCAGATGAGCTGACCATCATCTACACAGAACAGGTGGAGCTGCTCTCCATGTTTCTCACACAACCTTTCCTGCTCTGTCTCCTTGATGGTTTCAATAATATTTGCCAGGTGCTTGTTGGGTCGGATGCTATCATGTTTGAAAGGTTTCTGACACAGGGGACAATCAGATATCCCTGGACATGATGTTTCAGAGCTTCGGTTCTCAATAAAGCCCACTATGCACACACGGCAGTAGCTGTGCTCACAGTCGATAATCACGGGCTCAGTCATGAGCTCCAGGCAGATGGGGCAGGTAGCTTCCTCCCTCAACTTCTTGGCAACTGCAGCTGAGGCCATGGCTTTTCCAGAAATGCTGCAATATTGGATCAATAGGCAGAGATGAAGCAATCAGAATTTTCCAGTGTGTCAAAAATGCACCTCACTTGAGTTTCTGTGCTTCCTCTGAACCTGAAATCTGTCAGAGGTATGGATTAGGATTGAGAAGACTAATTTCGTGTCACTGTGTTGTGAAAGATGGTGCTCACAATCATGCATGGTCCCTTAAACTGAGTATAATTATCACTGTATCACTGTCATCCCAGTGCTTATCGATTCGCTTGAGTGGGCACTAGTAACATCTCCATGTGAGACTTGTTGTTACTGTTTTTGGCATATTGAATATGCCACAGGGAGCTTGCCAGGCTCTGCCATGCAGGAGGGATAGTCTTGGTAGCTTGCTGGGCTTTCTGAGAGGGGTGGAGGAATCGAACCCAGATCGGCCGCGTGCAAGGCAAATGCCCTATCCGTTGTGCTATCGCTCCAGCCCATTTAGTATAATTAAAATTACATAAAATTTAATGTTTAGTGCATTCATTATATCTGCATAATTGCATTTAAGTTCATTATTTACTTGAGTCTGTGGTGAAATTATAAAGCAAAGAAAATATTCCTTTTCATTCTAGAAATATTTCGCACCTGAGACTCAGAGTGAGAGAAGGACTGGCTTCCTCACAAAAGCTGAAGCAAAGGAGAGAAACTCACTAAGGGAGGGAGACACTCCTAGTTTGTGAATAGTTACTTCCTCAGTACTGGGTTGATTTCTTTGTAACTCGTGCTGGAATTGTGCTCTATGAAGGATTTTTTGAGAAAAAAAAAATCACGTCTTCACTGGATCACTAATTCCTGGTTCCTGCTACCATACTCCACTCTCAAAGAATAGGATGAAGGTAAAAACACCCAGACTCAATAGACCTTCCTCCAGGATGAAAATAAGGTAAACAGGCAACCTGGAGAAGCTGTGTGCCGTTGCTGTCAGCCTTTCTGACCTCTGGACAGAGAATTGAAAGAGGTGGCAGGAGAAGGGTCTCCTGGAGACCAAGAGAAATGACCGTTGCTTCTCCAGGCCAACCTGGTCTCCCAGAAGGTCAGAGGTACTAGACCCCACAAACTTACCAGAAACCTGGATGTGGGGCAGAGACAACAGATTGGGAGAGTGGGCCTCTATGGATCCTGCCATTTCATCCCCTTGAGTCCATCAGTGAGAACCTGAGATGGGGACCACCGGGAACAACAAGGAACATGGAAATTTTCCCTTCATCCACATCATTACAGCTTTGGGGAGCTCTTTTCCCTATTCTCACTGCCAAGTGTTTGTGGGGAGGGAGGAAAGGCAGCATGAGGTAGAAAACAAATGCTTCTGTGACCGAGACTGACGAGCTATCCCAACAATTCATGCTGCCTTGGAACTAAAGTTACTGCCAAGGCATTTCCTTCTACTTATGAGAAGTATTTCTTTAGAGGCATAGAGAATGTCTTCCTGCATCATTTGTTCCCCTTTGAGTGTGTTCTGAGCCCCTCAGACTGCCCTTCCTTGGCCTTCCTCAACTCAGACACTGGAACTGCTGAGATATGGCTTGGATTCTGGTGAGAGAGAAAACAGACAGAGGGGAGACTAAGAAAGCAAAATTCAGAAAACTCTAACTTTGTAGATCTTCCAACACTGAGACATGCAGAAATACACACACAACTACACAACTTTCACACACACACTCACACCTCCCCTCCAATAACTCACAGACCCTACTAACTCATCTACACTTCACAAAGTCATACAATTCCCACACAAATACTGATCTCTCTCTCTCTCTCTCTCTCTCTCTCTCTCTCTCTCTCTCACACACACACACACACACACACACACACACACCCCACCGCACACCCACGTGCATGCTTCTTACACTCCCATAGACAATGATCTGGTATTTCACTACCTTATTCACACAGCATGTAGTCCTTATTCCTGACAGTCTCCAGGTGGCTGACACTACCTGAGTCCTCAGTAAAGGAAGTCACTCTGACTGAACTAAGCTCCAAAGTGAAACTACTGTGGGGTGGAGCCCTGTCCTGTCAGGGAGGAAGTGTGAGGAGTTGCTGATGTTTTGCCCTGAGTTTGTTCTAAGGAGAGGGACAAGGTAGGAATAATACCCTCTTTAACTGCTTAAAAAAAATGAACATAAATTTCCCAGGCAGCAGTTTTGTGTACTGAGATCAAAATCAAATCTGGAAGCCTGCACGGGCCAGCTCAGACACTCACTGACTTCGGATATTTCTATCTTTGCCACAAAGCCGAAACCTGGAAGCCTTCCTAGGTCACCATCTCTCAGCTATTGCTGGTACTTAATTATTTTTCATGACACAGGAGAATGAGGGAAAATGGGTGAGAGAGTAGCAGGGTTCATGGGCATGAAAACACAGGCCCACACCATCCCCCATCCTTCCTGTCTTTGCTGTCTCCTTCCTCCTCATTGTCCCGAGCAGGACACAAGACCCAGCCCAGGAGCAGCAGAGTCAGCACCAGGATAGCTCGGAGCCATGTTGACTGACCCTGGACACTGCGCATTGGCTGGTGTGGTAGATTGCCACAATAAAGTTAATTGGATTGATACCTTTGACCTCTGTCCAGCAGGTTGGTTCCAAAGAATGAGACACACCTACTTGCTTGTCCAGGCAGTAAGCTAGCCTTGATGGTCTTGGAAAAAGGGCTCTTTGGCATTTTCATTAGGTTCAGTGTCCATTTGCCTCTTCTCTCTCATCACATACACTGTTCATGAGTTAGTATGTGGAACACAGGATAAACTGTAAGTGAAGCTGTGGGCATGGGGACACGTGGGAGATAAGCAACAGCTCTGAGACTATGGGGATGCTCACTCCTGCTGGCAGGGCTCTCTTGCCAAGCTGTCTGTGCTATGGTGCTCCCTACATCTGTTAAAGTTTCTCCCTAGCAGGATTTATCCTGCTGGATTCCATATTTCCCTAGAAGAATATTTCCTGCTTAGGTCAAATATTTTTCCTAATTGGCTTAAGCAGGAAATGTCCTTCAAGGGCCAATGCCATCCCTTAGTCTTATTTAACCCAAGATAAAATCTATATTTTAGGGTCTGTGTTCACCCAGTGATTTATCACAGGGAAGTGCTATCCATTGAGCTGTATGGAGGTCTTCCTTGGAAATAAGAATTGGAGCCAGAGGGGAAGAAGCTGAAAGTACAACTGTCTTGGGACTGGAGCAATAGCACAGCGGGTAGGGCATTTGCCTTGCACGCGGCCGACCCAGGTTCTAATCCCAGCATCCCATATGGTCCCCTGAGCACTGCCAGGGGTAATTCCTGAGTGCAGAGCCAGGAGTAACCCCTGTGCATGGCCGGGTGTGACCAAAAAACAAAAACAAAAAAAACACACCACAAAACAAAACAAAACAAAACAAAAAAGTACAACTGTCTGCTGGTCCAGCATCTCATGTGTGAAGCAAAACTGCGAATCAGGTTCTTTGTCTTCCACTCACCTGCTAAAGAATGTTTCCTCAACTCTGCGTTATTCTGGGTCTCAAAGATTTTTCCACCATTTTGTTTCCCAGTGTCCCATTGTGCCTTGGCTTGCCGTGGACTAGGAATTCCAACCCAGGACAGACACTTCACACCTGTTACAACCAATGCTTAGACAATAAGAGAGAATGAGTCTTGGGTCTCCAATCTGATGATGACTCCTGGCATATACCATGCAGTTATCTGTGTAGATGTGGCTCTGGACCCAGACCGAGTGATTCTCAAATTTAGTCCTGCCTAAGGATCAATATAGAATATATTGCATATGAGTGATTAAAAGAAAAGAAATTTCAACTCTAAGAAATAACACTAGATCAGGGGTTGGGGGCTTGGAAGGAAAATGAGGACATTGGCGGAGGGTCGGGGATGCTGGTGAAGGAACTGGTGCAGGATAAAATATATATCTGAAACCCAATCATCAACACCTTTGTAACTTTTTACTTCATGGTCATTCAATGAAATAAAATTTAGAAAAAGGAAAAAAATAAAATAATAACAACAGGGCTTCGATCCGAGGCAGATCATATGGTTTCCTGAGCACCAAAAGGAGTAATTTCTGAGTGCCAAGTCAGGAGTAAACTGAGCATCACCAGCTATGGCCCAATCTCTCACCCCCTTCCAGAGAAATAATGATAGCCATCGATAAACAACAACCACGTGAAGGACATTTCCTGTGACAACATAACCAATCTTACCCTGTTTCCTGGTGTGTGAAGGAGGGCTGCTTCATGAAGATGAGAGGAGGGTGAAAATAAATCTTAGGAGCAATGTACTCAAAGGCTACAGAAAGTCCATTGCTATGTGTGTGCCCTGTGAGGTAGTGGGTCAGTACAGAAGAGTCCTAACCCTTTGTGATTGCATCTCTCCAATGAATGAGGGCATTCACCTATGAGTCTGGGATGCAGGAAGTCAGACCCTAGGAAGAGAAGTGCCAGTCTCTGTGTCTTACAAATTTTTGCACTCAGCGTTCCCTCTATGGGGAAAAACAGCCTAGAAATCCCCGGACACTATTCCTTTACAGGTTCCTTCTCAACAACTGGAATATTCTGATCCCAGTTTACAGTGAAACCTACCTAACTTGCACACACCTACAGGGTATTATATTGCATCTTCATGGGACTTATTTCTGAATACTTTACTCATATTTATTAAATTTGACTTCTATAGTGGCGATTCAATATTCACAAGGTAGAGATTGAACTGTAGCTTACATACATAGAATATAGGTAGTAGATTTATGTGGGAAGAATTTTGTCACATTGTGTTGAGAATACTGGGAGGTTTCTTTGTAGGGTATGTATGGTTTTGATACATATTTGTGAGTACGTGTTGCACAGCATGTGATACAGATATGTTGTCATATGCATGCTGGGATGGATATGTGTATGCGTCTGTGCAATGCATGTTTTGAGGTGTGAACTACATACGGTATCTATTAGTGAGAGTTGTCGTGTGAGGAGATGCAGTGTGTGTGTTGTGTATATATTCTGTTGGAGGTGAGGGCACGTTGACATGCAATGGGGCCAGAAAGCCCTGGGGTCCATGGATGCTCCAGTTTTCATAAGACTGTTTCTTTCTTTAAAATAAAATTGGAGGTGAAAAGCTATGCATCTGTGGATAGAGATCAGGAAGATTGGTTAGTAGCACATTACAAAAGACATGGTCAGGACAAATTTTTCAGATGCTAACGGAAAGAGAGGAGTCAGCTCTCAGAGCCTTGAAGAAAGGACATAGGGCACTGGGCTTGAAATAAACAACCTGGGAAAGGAGTGGCCCAGTCCCTTCAGAAGGATGATATGGCCAAGAATTTCTCTGAAGGAAGTCTTGGCATCCTTGCAAGTAGTCTGTGCCTACATCTCTATGACACAGATGATCAAGTACCTGTAACATGTCCTAATGAGACATAACTTGAGACTTAAAGAGAGCAAAATTTCTTTATTGATCCCAGGAACAGCTGGCCATAAGTCACTTAAATAACATTCAAATGACTTATGGCCATTAATAGCATTAAATAACATTTAAGTGACTTAAAGAACATTTGACAAACAACAGAAACCAAGAGAAGTCAGTTGAAATGACCTAAGCTGAGGAACAGAGAGAAGAACAAGTGTATAGGAATGAAGAGAGCTCGGAGCCTTGTGGGACACCTCCTGTGCTGTCTGTTTTACATGGGAACTCCAGGAAACAGAAAGAGAGTGAGATTGAATGGCATCTGCCAAAACAATTGGTACATCAGGGAATAATCACAAATGAAATTACTAAGACCTTGAGAGAAATGAAAATGATCTAAAACTTATGGGACTCCTGACAAGTAGTGCTTAGAATGAAATGTACCAAGGATATACAGCTTTTCCGGTCCCTTCATGAACGAAGCTGCTACCTGTAAAATCCCCACTCGTGGGCTGCCTCAGAGCTGTGTAATCTCCTCTGCTCTGGAGTTTCACATTAAAGGATGTTCTCGAACTTGTTGGGTGGCTCTCTCGCCACTTGCATTCGGTGCTCTCAAGCCACCTCTCCCCGGGAAGCACAATCAACATGTTTATCAAGCCTTCCTGACCACTGCGGCCCATGAGGGCAAAACAGCGCTTAAGGTGTGTTTCTCCTCTCCTTAACTTAATTAACATCTTAATTCTGCTTCCTAATATTTGCCCTTCTGTGTGGACACAGTAATAGACACATTTATGCTTATAGGGCTACTCTCCTGGGGACATCTTGCCACAGACTCAGACTACAGTGCTCAGGCTGGATTAATCATTCCTAACCCTAGCAGGGTCCAAATCTAGTTATTACTTTTTGGATCATGACAAAATTTGTCCATGACCATGCTCTTAACTTATAGTTAAGTTTTATGGTACTTTGGCCTGGTCCATTTCAATGCCAGGGTAGCTCACAGTTTGCCCTGGGTTCATCCAGTCCCTCATCGGGATCCTGCTTTTGGGGATCTAGGGAGTAAGGGCAACTGAGGCTTAACTCAAGAGAGCAGATATCCAGGAGGTAATATTATCTGGAGTCAATCAACTCCCAAACCACAGGCTTGTCTTTTTAACCATCTTCCCATATCCGTATGCAAAAATCAATTGCTGTGAAATAGCTAACCATGCAAAGGACATTAAGGAGAAGAGAAAGACAGTATTTACAAGGGAGAGTCTGATCAGGAGACAAAGGTAATTGAGAGGTTGGGGTACAATCAACAAACACAAGCTCCCAGTGGCCAGGGAGGAAGGAAAAGCCAATATTATCCTATACTACAGAGTAAATCAAGTGTTTTCTAGATTCTCCATGGCTCATCTTTTAAATAAGGCCTACTAGAATATACTGAATTTCCTGTGAAGAACTCAAATCTAATTTCCACAAAAAAGGCATTACTGAAGCAATGATCTTTTTAACCTTTAATGTACCTAGTGGCATATTTCTAATAAACCTGACTTATTTTTTTAATAAACAAATCTCCCAGAGGGGGACTGTCCAGACCATCTCCACCTTGCTCTTGATCAAGACAGTTGCAAGTTCAAGTTCACCACCCTTCCATTACACTGAAGCTATGGGAATCAAATCATCTCGGTCTCCATGACAGTAAGCCAGACAAGGTCCTACTGAACACAGCTGCTTCTTCAGTCTTAATTTCCTTCCAAGAACCCCTTTGTCCCTCTATCACTCTAATGGAGAGTATGAGGCTTAGTGAAGGGGAGAGAAACCCCGAAACCATGTAGAGGGCTGTGGACACTCTGATAGAGCATGGGGTATCTTTTTATTCTGGCCACCATTTCCTTTGAGGTATAGAACCTTCTGAGTTTGATGTAATCCCATTTGTTTATCTTTGTTTCTGTTTGCTTAGCAGTTGCCATTGAATCCTTAAAGTTAACTCTAACATCAAAGTCATAGACTGTTTTTCCCTACTTCCATTGACATAATTTATGGATATAGGTCTGATATAGAGGTCTTTAATCCATTTTTGGTTTGACTTTTGTGCATGGTGTTAGGAAGGGGTCTGAATTCTTATTTTATTTTGTTTGTGACTGACTAGTGTTTCCATTACCACTTGTTAAGAGATTTTCCTTTGCTTCACTTCATGTTATTTGCTTCTTTTTGAAGATTAATTTTCCATAAGCCCTAGGATCTCCCTCTCGATTCTTATTTCTATTAAATTGATCTGAGAGTTTGTCCTTATTCTAGTACCACACTGTTCCAACTAAAGTGAAACACACCATTTTTTCTTGTCCTAGGTTTGCTTTGGCAATTCAGGGAGGAATTTGTAGCATTTTCTAATTATAGCATTGCTTTTCTTTTCACTCATTTGATCAGGTCCTATCATCAGCCAAATTAAGTAGGATTAAAAAAAGATTTGACATGGAAAATACTTTTCTAAATATACCTATGCATTTATTTGATATGTGAATTCTAATTTAAAAGTCTAAGAATTCTATTAATAATAGCTATTATGAAGACTTAAAATTGTTTCCACATAGGCATTGCTCTAACAGTGTGGATATAACAACTTTTTATTTTTTCAGTACTAAAGCTGCATCCAAATGCAGTTTTATCTTGGTCTCCGCATAGGAAGTCACTCACCATAAATCAATTTTGACTCCTCCTTCACCTTTCACTGGGCAGTCACGGAGGCAGGACTCACCAGGTTGGTCACTGCCTGAACTTACTCTCTTACCCCGCACTGCAGCTCAGATTAGTAGCCAGCAGGTCAGTGGTTGAAAGAATCACTGTCCTTTTAGTTGGATTATAGTTCTAAGCATTTTAAGAAGCAGCATTGGTTTGTCCTTTCCCCTCCTTCAGGGATCTTAGGTTTATTGATTTACACCCACCACAGTGCTACCAAGGCACAAGCATGCTCATTGGGGCATTCCCAATCCTTTGTTTATCTCCTTTGTGTTCCTCTTTCCCTAATTGTTCATCACAAATGTCTCTAAATCAGACCCTGTAACCTGCAGGTCAAATCTTCTGAGGGCTCGGGATTTTGTATCTGTAAGTAAAATATTACATTTCTCTTTTATGTGTTTTATATAGTTTATCTCAGTGCAATGTCCTTTTTTTGTATAGACACAGCCAAATAGTGAATGCTATGCTTTTGTAACACGCAATTCAATGGACTTCCAATCATATTTACTCATGAGCATCCATTATATATACTTGACTTAAGACTCAGTGGGCATTAGTTTCTAACACCCCCACAAAAGGATTATGCTGTGGTGTAAAAAACTAAAGCACGCCGAGGGGCTAGAGCACTCGCACTTGAGGGCTCTCCGGGCGGCTCTGTCTCACCACCCGAGTTCGGTGCCCCGGAACCGCTGTGTGTGCTGTCGGTCGAGGGAAGGCGATGAAAGGAAGAAGGAAGAAGGCCAAACTGGTTGCTCGATCCGTTTATTTCATTCTCTCTCTCTGCTTCTCTCCCGATCTCCTGGATCTCTCCCCGTGGATCTGTCCCATGGATCTGCCCCATGGATCTGGCCCGGTGGATCTGGCCCCCAACCCACTCTCACAGCCTAGTCAAATCTCCACAGCATGAGGGGGTTGGGGAATACACATAGGTGTGGTCCCCATCAATAGGGTAAGGTTCCTTTCCCTTAGGGGATGCTTCTCCTAGGACTTAATTCTCTTTCAGCAGGAGGATCCACCCAAGGGCGGAGTCCCATGAATGTGTTTCTCTTCTCCTCAGCCAGCAAACATATAAGAATTCATAATATTAATTATTTTGTATGGACACAATAAGAGATGCATTAAAGCTTATAGAATTGCTCTCCTGGGGCCATCTCAATCTCAGACTACAGTGCTCAGGCCAGATCAGTCTTTCCTATCCCTGGCAGGGTCCCAGTCTCATAATTACTATTGGATCATGACAGCATTTGTCTATGATCAAGCTCTTAACTTATAGTTAAGAATTAGGCACTTTGGCCAGGCCCATCTCGATGCCAGGGTAGCACATAACTCACCGCTTGCCCTGGATCCTTCCTGTCCCACGTCAGGGACCCTACTTTGGGGTGCTAGGAACTGAGGGCAACTGAGGCTTAAGTGGAGAAAGCAGAGGCCCGGGAGGGAACAATATTCGAGGCCAATTAATTCCCAAGTTATAAAAACATAATATTGTCTTCTTGTGTCTATACAAAACAGACATAGCTTTAAAGTAAAATATTCAAAAGGCACAAGAAGAGGAGAAAGGCAATATTAACTAATATAATATAAATTCAGTATCCTAGGAAGGTCTGACCTTGCAAATTAGCAGAGTCGGATTAAGGGAAAGCCTCGGATTAACTCTTTTGGGGAAGAGAGCATGGAGAAGTAATTATAGCTAAACAAAGGGATGGGAGAGATTCGGGAACACCTTGATGGGTGTGACTAGGGTAAGCCTAAACTCTGGGTAAAACCGGGACAAGCTACTTGTGGCAAGGAGGGAAAGGACAAAGTAATGTCATCCTACACTGTGGGACTTGGATGGAACAAGGGTAAGTCATAAACTACCTTGGTGTCTTAGGGAAAGCCTTTGAAGCTTTGAAGCTAAGCACCATAAAAACTGTAATACATTAAGAACGCGGTCATGGAATAAACTCTGATATGACCCGCAAGGAAGTAACTGAATAAGGACGTGTTGGGGTTAGGAAACACTCATGTGGCCTGAGGATATACAGCAAGTTGTCCACAGGAAAAGCCACCCTTTAAGCTTAATATATCTCTCACTGTGTTGACCAGAAATATTATGAAGTAGTAAATTTAATATGACTATTTCAACGGATTGCTAGCAAAGGAAAGGAGAGAGCAATACCCCCTCTGATGGAATTCTACCCTTAGATTCATCTCCTAGTAGGAATCTAGAGTGCAGGAGTCCCTAGATGAGATTATGTCCTTGGTTGAATCTCCTTGAAGAAGATCCCCTGAAGGAAGGACTTTCCATCTGTCCATTGTTTATGATGATGTTCAACCACACCTTGTAAAAAACTAAGGCTCGCTGAGGGGCGCGTGCACTCACGGGCTCTCTGGGTGGCTGTGTCTCACCGCCCACGTTCGGTGCTCTGGAACCACTGTGTATGGGCTGGATCGGGATGGCCGATGGCCAAGGACAGGCGAAGGAAGAACGAGGGCCAAGCTGGTTGCTGATTAGTTACCTTTTATTCAATCTTCCATCTTTCTCATCTCCCGCACTCCCAGCTCTGTCCTCTCTCTTGATCTACACCAGCCTTTCTTCTCCTCTCTCCTCCTCCTTGTCTCT
The DNA here is from genome assembly GCF_027595985.1 of Sorex araneus. Lineage (NCBI taxonomy): Eukaryota > Metazoa > Chordata > Mammalia > Eulipotyphla > Soricidae > Sorex > Sorex araneus. Next base: position 8,724,614 of record NC_073303.1, read on the forward strand.
CCCACCTTGCCCTCTAGGCTACACCCATCCAGGTAGCAAAATCAACATAAAAAAGCCCTTCCTGAGGGCAGGGCATTCCAAAGCCCTTCCTGACTCTTAAGGTTTTTTCCTTTCCTTAGTCCAAACACTTATTAACATCTTAATACTAGTTATTTTTGTATGGACATAGTAAGAGATACATTGAGGCTTGCAAGGCAGCTCTCCTGGCAACATCTTGCCACAGACTCAGACCACAGCACTCAGGCCAGATTAATCATTCCTCACCCTAACAGGGTCCGTATCTAGTTATCACTGTTGGATCATGACAGCATTTGCCTACGATCAAGCTCTTAACTTATAGTTAAGCATTAGGCACTTTGGCTGACCCATCTCGATGCCAGGGTAGCACACAACTCACCGCTTGCCCTGGGTCCGTCTTGTCCCTCGTCGGGACCCTGCTTTTGGGGGTGATAGGAAGTAAGGGCAGCTGAGGCTTAGGTCGAGAGAACAGATGCCCAGGAGGAAAATATCATGTAGAGTCAAATGACTCCCAGGTTACAAAAGCATAACATTTTCTAAGTCTTCCTGTGTCCATACAAAAAGGACATGGCTCTGAATAAACTATGCAAAGGACTCAAAGAGAAGAGAAAAACAATATTTGCAAGTCAACAGAACACTAAGAAAGAAGCTACAAATAAACAAAAAGGAATAGGAGTACTGTAATGGGAGTAACCCAATAAACCTAAACTACCTGAGGCTGTGTCATCCTACAACACCTATGTGTAATTGCTACCCCACAACCCTTCATGATTTCTCTATAATTAACACAGTGAGAATGGAATAAACAGCCATGATTAACAACCAGCCTGTGTTCCTTGTTCATTCATCAGTCTTTTACTGGCCCTGGGGACAATGCTCGGTGCCATAATGCACCACACCAGGGGACCCCCAGATCAGTGCACATGGTGACCTGGAACAATGACATTTGATGTTCTTTCTGTAGATGACAGAGATGGTCACCGGAGCTTCCACCAGAATGAACCAGTAACATGGCAACCAGAGGGACAGCGTGTCCTTTCCAGTCATCCTGCCTGATCAGAGAGTAAGAGAATCCAAAGAGCTATGGGGGTGGTCCTGCGAACAGAGCTCCTAAGAATCAGGAGGTGACTATGGCTTCTCCAGGCTGAAGTGTTCTTTGAAAGAGGTTCAGGGTGACCAGAAGCCAGAATGTTGGCACTTCCAGGACGTAGTAAGATGTGAAGTAATGGGGAAGGGCTGGTCTTTGAGACACTGGCTGCTGGTCCCCTAGACTCTGGCAGGGAGGACTTCACAGGTGGAAGGAGATAGAGCAGAGACAGGGAGGAGGGGCTGAGTGGGCCTATGCTTGATGCCCACAAGTCCCTGGCCTTTGGTGAAAGTTCTTACAGGAGATTCTCCTGTCCTCAAGGGAAGAGTCCTGATATTAGAGAGAAATTGCCTTTCTAGTAACTTCAGTTGAATCCTGCTTTTTCATCTTAGCCTGTTGGTTGAAGGGAACATTTGTTGTAATGCTTTATCCTTTCTTTACTCCCCTCCTCATAAACTCTTCTCAGTGGGAATTGGGGCACATGCCCAGCTACCAAAAGCAGCTGCAGCTGTGGGGGTGGGACAGTCAAGCTCCTGACCACACTCCACCACTGTCTTCATTTACAAGAAGATGTTTTATTTATTTTTTTATATTTATTTTGAAATTTATTTTTTAATTCTTTTTTATTGAACTATGTGGAATGTTACAGAGCTTTCAGTCTTAAGTTTCAGTTATACAATGCTCAACACACATCCCATCACCAGTGCGCATATTCCACCACCAGGAGCCCCAGTATACGTCCCTCCCACCCCCTCACTCCACCTGTGTAGCTGATAGATTTCACTTTACTTTGATTACCTTCAATATTTCAACAAAAAACTCACTATCATTGTTTGGAGTTTCCCCCACAGAGTCAGATCTGTTGAAAAGGAACCATTTGATAATTATTTCCATTGCTGACAATTAAGAGAAATGAGGTTGAGGCTGTGCAGTTTTGGATTTCTGTATTTTATTTTATCATTATTTTTTATTTGTTTAAAATTTTATTGAATCACTTTGGGATAGTTACAAGCTTTTATGTTTGGGTTTCAATCACACAATGAACAAACACCTATCCCTCACCAGTACACATTCCCCAGCACCGTATCCCTGGGATACCATGCCTTTCACATCCTCCCCCTGCCTCTAAGGCAGACAATATTCCCCATACTCTCTCTCTACTTTTGGGTATTACGGCTTGCAACACAGACACTGCGAGGTCATCATGTATGGTCCATTATCTACTTTCGGCACGCATCTCTCATCCCGACTGATTCCTCCAGCCATCGTTTTCTTAGTGATCTGTTCTCTATTCCATCTGTCTTCTCCCCTCCGCTCATGAAGCAGGCTTCCATCTATAGAGCAATCCTCCTGAACCTTGTATCTACTGTCCTTTTGTGTCAACCTCATGAGATGTTATTCTACACTCCACAAATGAGTGCAGTCCTTTTATGTCTGTCCCTCTCTGACTCATTTCACTTAGAATGATACGCTCCATGTCTATCCATTTATAAGCAAATTTCATGACTTTATCTCTCGTAACAGCTGCATTGTATTCCATTGTGTGGATGTACCAAAGTTTCTTTAACCAGTCATCTGTCCTAAGGCACTTGGATTGTTTCCATATTTTGGCTATTGTGAACAGGGCTGCAATGAACATATAGGTACAGATGTCATCTCTAATGTGCTATTTTGCATCCTCGGGATATATTCCCAGAAGTGGTATTGCGGGGTCTTATGGAAGCTCAATTCCTAGTTTTTGAAGGACTCTCCATATTGTTGTCCAGAAAGGCTGGACTGGACTTCTGTATTTTAGTAACTAAGTCCAGAGAAATTTCTGCCAGAAATTGCATCACTGCAAGCTTTTACTTCCCTTTTGTGGTGCTCATAAAATAGAAAAGCCAAGAGAGAAAAACCCTTCCCCTCCTGGTGCAGCATGGGGCAGTGGCTCAGTTCACAGTCTAGAGACATTTCCGCAAGCTGCTGGTGCCCAAAGTAGTTTAGCTGGCCTCTGGGATCATGCTCATGCAGCAGTGGAAAGGCCCCAAGAAGAGGTTCTAAAAGAGAAATTCAACAAAGAACTTTTTTGAAAGGATGTGTTCGAAAATGAGCCCTTCATGAACTGATTCCCTCAGTTGTCTTATCTGAAATTCTAAGCAATCTAACCACTTAAGATTGGGGCTTTTGAGTGAAAAGGTAAACTGAGGCCCAGGCTTCTCTTCCCTCTTCTTATCTCATATTGTATTAATATTTCATTTATATCAAATGTGGAAGAGATAATACCTCCACACATATAGATGATTAAAACTAAGACTAAAACTCCAGAAATACCACAGAATTTTAAATCAATGGTAAATTTTAAAAAGTTCTTTTCAAAACTGTATCATTTTCCTTTTTTCTAGTAAAGCGATGGTCAGGGTTCTGCTAAGGATTTGTTCAACAAATGATTGCTATGGTAATCCCTCTAGTGCTGTTTGTCAGCCTAGGGGCTGTCAAGTCCTCTCTGGTAATTAAGTTCTGTCCTTTATGGTTGAGAGTGAGTGGGGGCAAGCACTCATATATCTACACTTTGGAAGATGGGGAAAGGTAGATAGGTTTTAAACTATTAAACCAATTGTATTGCGGTCCTGGAGCTTACAGAACTGATAACACTTTCCATGGTATCTCTACTACTGCACTCAGCACCAGAGAACCTGCTTCCCTCCACCAGTGCCAAGGACCCATCCCTGCCTGTGGTAGCTTAGTTCTGTTGACAAAATCTTAACTCCGGATGACTTTGACCATTTGTTGTTCCCTTATGCTTCTTTCCTACGGTGCCTGTTTTTTTCTCAAGTACCTTCCGCTCAAACTATTTCTTATGCCAAAGCAGCTTGTGGGAGGGTGGTGTGCTCTGTTACTCTTTGGTTTCTGGTCCAACCCAGTCTCCATCAGTTTGCCAGGGATCCTCTGGTTCTATGCAGCATCTGATACTCTGGCTTCATGCACCCACAGCCAAAAGCCATTCATTGCTTCACAGGAAAAAACAGACAAAAGCACAGAACTTCAAGTCATAAATGTCCATTTTTATCTCAATTGTACATTTTCCTAAGTCTGTCACTTTGTGACCTTCTCTAGTCATAGTTGTCCCAGCTTTCACTCACTTGAGCAGGTGCTCTCATCAGTCAGCCCAGGCAAGATCAAAATGAAAGTTTGACATGGAAGGCGATAGGTCAGAGACCTCACAAGGCACAAAACAAGGGACAGAGGGAAATGGAGTGGAGAAATAAGGGAAGTTTATTGGGGTGCACTTCCAGGTGGCCCTTACAGTTCCTTAGTGAGGCTGGAGTAGAGTTGTGCCCTGGGAAAGACTAAGTGGGATTTTATTTTCTCTTGGGTGTGAAAAGGGAGCAGGGGTCAGTGGGACTGCTTCATGTGGTCTGGCCTTCTGTCCTCCATGGGGTCCATGTGAGGAAGCATGGAAAGCAGCCTGGGAGCCTCTGGGGCCAGGTGGGCCACAGTCCTGACTTCCGTGCTGAGGCTGAGGGATCTCTGACTCCCAGAATGTTGCTATCCCGTCAGCTGATGGCTGTTTGGTCCTGAGCAGGGCCATTTGGTCCCAACAAACCTTACAGAATGTGCTTTTGAAAACAAATATTTGGTTTTAATAAGAGTTGTAAACAATGCTATTTTGAAAGCAAAATAGTTCAGGGTACTTGTTTGGTGTATGAGTCCTAATATAAACTTTCAAAAATTCTGCCAAGAATAACTGATTTAACTTATTTTGATTGGTTCTGCTAACATAAAATTTTAACTTATTTTATGATTGGTTCTGCTAAAATTAATTTTAACTTATTTTATGATTGGTTCTGCTAACACAATGTGGAAATATTAATTTCTTTTCCAGTACTGAAGGACCATCCAAATCTAGTTCTACTCTGGATCTTCTCTCTATGTGAAGAATGTCACTCTTAATCAGTTGTTACATTTCTCTCGCTCTTCACTGGCAGGATCCTCTTGGTTGGTCATTCTCTGTACTTACTCTCTCGTTCAGGGCTGCAGCTCAGAATATTCACCAATGTGCCAAAGGGCAGAAGTGTCACCGCCCTTTTCATGCTTTTGCTGATATAATTGCAGGTTCCATTACCCCCTCCCCGTGAGTTCATATGGCACCAACCAAGGAGAGAGAACCCGAACTTCCTGAGCTCCTGTCATCCTGCTCACTGGCCTGTCAGGTTGTCTTGGAAATTAAGGATCTAAAATCATGGAAAGTGAAGGAGAGGAGACATTCTACGCTAAATATGCAAAGCAATAAACAAAATCTTGCTTTCTTCCACTAGAGTGCAGATTCATTATCATTTGTGTTGCCTTCTGAATATATACTACTTCAATGCAGTTTTTATGTATTCCAAATGTTTGAGATAATATTCTAGGTATGGGGAAAGATGCAGTAAGAAATTAGAACCAATTTCTGTTCCCACCTGGATTTCCCAACTACTTCCTGCACTGGTTTAACCAGAATGAGACATTCCCTTTTTTCTTATTCATTTGAGAAAATCAGGGACAATGGAGAAAATGGATAAACCTCAAAATAAGGTTTGAGAGCACGAGAGAAGGAGACCTTTGGGAATTTGTAGATAAGGGAACCAGTAGTGGCATTGTAGAAGGACACAAAGCCAAGATCATAGTCTAGATTAATCCCTACCACTTTCGGTTGGTCACTTAGATATAGGGTGGTTGGGGGAGAAGAAAGGGCTAAACAGCTCTTGTCCTTTGTCAGTCTGATGGTCCAGAATCCAGACTGAGGCTCTCGTACAATGTCAATGTCTCTTGACACATTTTCCAGACAAACTCCGACACCCCACTCAGTTCCTTCTCGCACAGCAACTTCAAAGTAATGTCTTCCTGAGGTGAAGCGCTCACGGCCCAGGACGCAGGGAAATACAGGAAATCCTCCAGGAGTTTCATACATTGCTTTGCTTCCTTTGTGCGCCACTGTTCTCTGATTATTAGACAGAGGTAAATCTAGATGAACAGTACCTAGATCCAGAGTCACATTTTCTGGAAAATAAAGAATAAAAGATTTGACTTTGATTTTTTAAATTTTCTTTCTTTCTTCTTTCTTTCTTTCTTTCTTTCTTTCTTTCTTTCTTTCTTTCTTTCTTTCTTTCTTTCTTTCTTTCTTTCTTTCTTTCTTTCTTTCTTTCTTTCTTTCTTTCTTTCTTTCTTTCTTTCTTTCTTTTTTTCCTCCTTTCTTTGAGGGGAAGCCACACCAGGCAGTGCTCAGGCTTCCTACTGTCTCTGTGCTTAGGAATCACTCCTGGCAGTGTGTTATTTGGGATGGTGAGGATTCTTTAGTGTTCCAGCAAGCATCAACCTATTATACGTATATACCTACTATATGCTCTACCTATTCCTCAGGTCCAAAACACTTGTGTTTTTCATTTGTTTCTATTTGCAGGCGACACTCAGTGGTGCTCAGGGCTTACTCTGGGGTCTGCGCTTTAGGGATCACTCCTGGTGGGCTGAGGTTGTTGGATATTAACCCTAAGTGAAGGCTTCTTCAGTAAATTGTGCTTTTCCCTCCCTCCATAGAATCTTACAGTGCTTTTATGAGCACCCTTAGTACCCTGAGTTTATCTTTCTTTTTGTTTTATCCGTTATTGTCACAATTGCTTGTCAGTGTTAGTTACGTAGAACTCAAAAATTTCTGTGGTAATTCTGGATTTTGTATTTATAGTGAACTACTTGCTTTTCTTTTTATACTACAGCCTTTTTTCTTTTTCTTTTTCTTTTTTTGCTTTTTTGGTCACACCTGGCGATGCACAGGGGTTACTCCTGGCTCTGCACGCAGGAATCACACCTGGCGGTGCTCAGGGAACCATATGGGATGCTGGGAATCGAACCCGGGTCAACCGCATGCAAGGCAAACGCCATACACCCTGTGCTATTCCTCCAGCCCCACCCCACAGCCTTTTCATATTTTACGACATAGCAATGTTCTTTGCTTAAACACAGTAAGACCATTAATGTTATGCTCCTAATATTTGGGAGTTGACTTACTCTTAAATATATCTACTCCTAGGCATCCATCATAGTAACTTGACTTGGGCTTCAGTTGCAATAATTCCTAACACCCACCAAGGGAGATCCTGTCAAGGGACTGGGAGGGGCCCAGAGGGATTTTCAAAGCTACCCTGTAATTGAAATAGAACAGTCTAGAAAACATAAAAGCAAGGTTTTGATGCAAGAGACATGTCCTATATGGGGAAGGACAAGCTGAACAGGCTTGAGGACTTAGCCTGGGATTTACAGCAAAACCCCTGCTTGCCCTCAGAGCCTAGAGAAATAATTTGTAGAACCTATATCTCTTACTGTGTTTATCCAAAGAACTGCAAGTATTAGTAAGAAGTAAACTTAATTGTTTAATATGTACAAGTAAAGGGAAAGAGATAAGCAATACAGATTTCCCTGGGAGACAGAGCCTCTCCTTGAGTTAATCCCAAGAGAATTGCCTCCTCCAAAATGTTTTACCTCTATGAATAATCAATCACACCTACGTGAAGTCCTATAGCTCAACCCCTTCCAGATGTTCTATAAGTATGCTAGCAGCTCTGTATCAAATGGGCCAATTTGACCATCTATCTGTCATCCTCTGTCTCTTTGTCGCTCTGCTGGGGAGGCTGGGGAGGCAGTTCTTGGCCACCAAATGCACATTTCTTGCACCCCCACACTTTCTGAACACAAGGGGAGACATTATGAAGGGCGCACTACTCCCACCACTGTCTTTCCAAACTTGTTTTTTAAAGGAAAAAAACCTTCTATTTACTCATTGCAATTTGCCAAGCGATTGATAACTGTTTTTGACATTCAGTGTTTCACTCCAAACCCAGTACCATGTCATTGACCCTCCTGGCATGTTTTGAGACTTACAGTCTTTTTTAAAAATAAAGGTAGCTTAGATTCAAACCTAAGCTCTGTTCTTCTTAACTATGAATCATTATGAGTCTCAATTTGCTGAAAATAGTCATCTCACTGTGTGTTACAGAGACTGGTGGGGAAGACTGAGTGAACTAAAGAATAATATTTATTAAAATGTCTGACTACTGGGTAGTATCTGAGAATTTCTAAGAATAATAAAATCATCATCCATGTCAGTCACTTATAAAAATGAGGAATAAAACTAACCAGAATTTCCATGGGATTTGTCATTTTCAAAGCCCATTTTCTTCTTGATAAATCATGGAATATTGAGGCAGAAATAGTACTGTTTCTAACTAACAACTACAATTTCTGTATCAGAAAAGAAAAAGACAACTAATATCACAGATTCTGGTTGAAGATCTAGAATTTTTTCAGCGCACAAACACATGCTAATCTCATGAATTTTACCCATATTACAAACACAAGATTGTTCCATGGATTTTAGAGCTTACCCAAATTTCTTATGTTAGATTCTCATATTCTTATAATCAATTGCTTTGGTTCCGCTTTGGGGTGCATGCTTTGGGATTTGGAGTCGAAACATTCATAACATAACGGTTGGAGTGTGCAATGATGGGGGGGATTGGTGTTCGAATAATAAAAATAATGAATCATTGTGATTAACTTTATAAAAATAAAATCGAATTTAAAAGATACTGACGGAACCTCTGCGCCTAAAGATTTTGATTCCAGAGACCTAACACATTCGGGCATCCAGCGCAGCATCAACTAGCAATGCACTGGGACTGAGAACTGGGCTACAACTTTGTGCTGCCCGGGGGTGGATTTTTCCTCCCCACCCTCTCTTCCTGCACAGAAAACAGTGGCTTGGTGACACCCACATGGCAGGCGCCATCTTCTAAGAATTCTAACCCAGAGGTATTTGATTGTTACACTTGGGGCTCCCAGGTACTCATAGGAAGGGAGTGTAACCGGCACGCCCTCGGCCCAGATAAATTCGGAGCTGCTGAGAGTGAAGCGGAACCTCTGCACCTAAAGACTTTGATTCCAGAGACTTCTTACAGCAATGCACTGGGACTGTGAGCTGGGCTATGCAATTTCTGGCAGAATTTTCCCTGGACTTTATAGAGAAATCCAAAACCGTGCGGACGCGGCAGCATCCACGCGACTTAACATTTATAATTGTCAGCAATGTGAAACGGTTCCTTTTGAACAGGTCTGACTTGGAGGGGAAACTCCAAATAATAACAGTAAGTTTTTGTTGAAATATTGAAGGTTATTAATGTAGCAGCCACCTCTCTGGACTGTGAACTAAGCAAAAGCCCCACGCTGGCCGACGCGGCGTGGCGTACACCATACTATGAGGAGCAGGAAGGGGGATGAGGGGGAAACAAAAAAAGGGGGAAAAGGAAAAAGGGAAAAAAAAAGAGTTGTAGCAGTGGGACTACATATCTCTTCATTCCCAGCAATGGAAAACTAATTATCAAATGCTTCCTTAGTAGTAGGTCTGTCTCTCTTGGGTGGAAACTCCAACAACTATAGTGAGTTTTGTGTTGAAATATGGAATGCAATCAAGAAAAAGAGAAAATGAAGTGAAATTTATTAGCTATACAGTAGGGGGTAGGGGGTGGGGGTGGGGGGTATACTGGGGTTTTTGGTGGTGGAATGTGGGCACTGGTGAAGGGATGGGTGTTTGAATATTGTATAAATGAGACATAAACCTGAGAACTTTGTAACTTTCCACATGGTGATTTAATAAAAAGTTTAAAAAAATTAAAAATAAAGATACTGACATTCTATAGAAATAAGTAAAATGTGATCAACCTAGGATAATATATATATATGTATATGAAAACTGCATGATAATAGTTGAAAAAACAAGAATATATTTGATGAAGTTAAGTGTGATTCTGACTGTATACTACAATTTTCAAAATTAAATGTATCAATGGAATATTTTGTTTTATGTTTACTGGGGGCTATATCCAACAATGCTCAGGAGTTACTTCTGGCTCTGCACTCAGGAATTTCTCCTGATGGTGCTTAGGGGACCATATGGGTGCCAGTGATTAAATCTGGGTCTATTGCATGTAAGACAAATGCCTAATCCACTATAGTATTGCTCCAGTCCCTAGAATGCTAACCACTGTAAGAACCACTCAGAAAGAGTCAACCACTCACTGGGTTACTAACATAAGTACGTAAGGACTGATTTCCCAGAAATCCCCTATGCAGAAATACTTCCTGTGCTTGAATTTTCAGTATTCCTCCAAATCCCTGCTGGTCTTACCCCACTTTTCCCATTTGTCTGTCTCCCTGAAAGACTGACCACTGTGGACACATCACCCGGCCCTCTTCCCTATCTCTCTCTGCTTATTTCAACTACTGAGAAGCAGAAGAGAAGGCCCTGGGGTGCAAAGCAACTGAGTATCAGTGTGAAGTACACATGGCCCTCCCATGTGACTGGCAGGCTCTGCATTCCTCTCCCCTGTCACACTCTCCCACCCTCACAGCGCCCTCTACCTGCCACTTGAGGCCCAGGCCAGTGATGGTTGTCTACCCATTCCTGCCTGAGTGCTTGTTCTCTACCCTACTTCTCATCTTTATGAATAATCCCTTAATTAAATCTCTCTAGCCAGTTCTTAAAATGAGTTTGACTCACAAATGAGTTGGGTTTTAGTTGCTATTGCCTAAACGATTGGGAAAAATCCAAAGTGTCAATGTGAAGAAAATTAGCACTGTAGCACTGTCCTCCAGCTGTCCATCAATTTACTCGGGCGGGCACCAGTAACATCTCCATTGTGAAACTTTTTGTTACTGTTTTTGGCATATCTACTATGCCATGGATAGCTTGCCAGGCTCTGCCCTGTGGGTGGGATACTCTTGGTAGCTTGCCTGGCTCTCCGAGAGGGATGGAGGAATCAAACCAGGGTCTGCCACATGCAAGGCAAACGCCCTACCCGCTGTGCTATTATGGCTCCAGTTCTGAAGAAAGTTAAAAACTTAAACAGTGCCAGAGATACAATAGTGAGTTATTGCCAGAGATACAGTAGTGAGTAAGATGCTGTCCCAGATTCAATTATCTGTACCACATACAATTCACTGAGCACTACCAGGAGTGATCATTGAACATAAAACCAGGGAGAAGCCAAAGGCACAGTCAGGAGCCACTTCAAAATTTATTTTTTATTTTTTAAAATCTCATAAATAGATATATTTTTTTAAATTAGATAAATTGTACCATCCACACTGCTTTCTTTGACCTTAGGACAGTGAGTTTAAAGACAAATCATTGAGATATAAATTTAAATGTTGGTATATTCAGAAAGAGAAAAGTTTTTCAATTCTAATATGGACATCTGTAAAATTGAAAAACAATAAAATCATACACGCGAAAGTGCACATCAGTGCTAAGGCAGAATTTGGGGCAAGGGACTCCAAGCAGGTGCAGGGGTCCCGGTCACTCCAGGCCAACTGGACCAGCGATCAGGGCAAGGCCCCAGGATGCCAGGCTGTCTCCCCTTCTGCGTTGGCACTGCCGGGACATTCTGAACATGAGGCATGCTCTCAGCCCAGTGAGCTTTCTCTCTGGTCCTTAGCTTAGGTTTGATTTAATCCCTTAATTGAATTTTTTTTCCTCTTTCCATAACTTTTGACTTTTATAAGAGATTAAAGAAACTTAGAAAACAATGATTCAAAAGAATTATAGAAAGAGAAAACTCAGCTTTGGGATTTTAAAATGTGTTACTGGGTCAAGGTCCTTAACGTCACTTGGTGAGGCTCAGACCAAGCCAGAGTGCAGCCATGACATGCAGCAGAAATGAGAAAAATCAGGTCGGCCTCAGGTTCAGTTCCTGGGACTGAAACAGATTCAGTTTCCCAGCAATGAAACAATGTGAAACAACTTGAACCCACCTGGAAGTTCCTGGGTGGTAAATGGACTCAATCAATCACTATGTCTCAGTTATAATGCCTCAGACATTATCTTTGGTTAACCATAAGGAATGGGTAGCCTATATAATCATAAAACTGGTACTGTTATTGGGAACTATTGTTTATTTGTTGGCCGATCACTGTTACCATACTGCTTGCTTAACTTTGAAACTTTGAAACCTTTATAAACCGCTTGTAATTTGCAGTATGGGTCCTTGTCAAGACTCCAGTGTGTTGGATGAGACTTGAGCCCTAGCTTGAGCTGGCAATAAAGTTTCTTTGCATTATCGTTTGTGGACTCAGTCTGTCTGCACCTCAGGATCTGAAGTTCAGACCTAACAGTACCCTACTGCATAAAAAATCACCTACCTTTCTTGTATTACAGTGAGAGTTAAATAAAATATTAATTAATAATTAATAAGGGATTCTAAAATCAACATACCTTGATAGAGCTTTAATATTTTTCTCACATAAAAGTTAAGCTCAGAGACATCGCACACAGTACACACCTCCAAAGAAACATCCTCTAGTATTTTCGAATAGATGTCTGACACCCTAGAATAAGCAGAGACCAGAGGTTTCTTCATTGGCTCCTTCCATCCATGTCTCTATGCCCATGCCCCTCCCCTGCCCACACTGATGATATGGGGAACTCACCAGCCGAAGATGGCTCCTATATTCTGTAGAGAAATAAAAAGCAGAGGTGAGTGTAGAAACATCTGAACTTCATGAAGAATGGCATGTGGGGCAGTTCCTACAAACACTTCTTCCAGTGAAGTAAGGTAAGGGACCCCAAGGTGGGAATGGAACCAAGGTTTCAGGTATACAGTGTAACTTCGTTCCTGTTGAGGTACACCACTGAGCCCTTATCTACTGACATTGATGGATTAATAATAGGATGATTCCCACCTGAATTCCCTGGGAATGCACATTACTGCCTCCTTATCAAATTATCTATCTGCTGTCTTCCTTACTGAAGCCTGTGGGGAACTTTGGTGTATGAAAACACATCAACCTAGAGCATCTGACAAAGGGATCAGTAGGATACCCGGGGTCCCGCTTGCTTTCAATGATGTGATTTCCTTAGAGTGAGTCATATTGGACACTGCTTATCATAAAGGGTCTGAGTCCTCAGTCCATGCAGAATCTCCGTGGCTGAGATGCTTAGGTGTTGATAGCAGGTATCACGTGATGGTGGACCAGTGGGCAGAAAGTTCTCCCACGTGTTTATGCATCAATTTCTTCACAAAGCTGAGAGAGAAATGGTTCTAGGTATGACAGAGTCTCAGGAAAATATTTATAACTGGAGTGTACAGCTGTAGCCCCAGCAGATGGGACACCACCAACATTCTGGGCTGAGTGGTGTGCAGACAGCTCAGCTGCCTGTGTACTGTGACTATAAAGCAACAAAGATCATATTCCCGCCCCTCTTGTTTCAATACACACCCTCAGTACATCTGAATCAAGGATTCAGTCAGACGCACAGCAGATTTTACGAAAGAAATAAGGAAGCCTGGCTCAGATGCGCACAGGTGCCTAAATCAAGGCCTGAGGCAACTGTGTCAGGGTGAGGTCCTGGAATTATGAAGGGCAAGAGGCATTGCCTCTGAGGATAGCACGGTTTTGGCAGAGTCTGGTTGCAACACAAATCTCGCCCCCACAGCTTTCCTGTGGAAATGGTGGATGTAAGTAAACCTTAGACTTGCTATTCTAGACAGCAAAACATCAAAACCTCACCCCTAAATCTCACAATATTGTGACATAAATTAAGAAGATTGAGAACCCACCCAAATCAATGGGTGAAGACAATATCCTGGAAAGTTCCCAAGCAAGCAGGAACGTTTTTTGCTCATTTTCTCTGAGTTGAAAATTGTAGACAGCGACAATTTTCTCAAAGTAACAATTGTAAGCTTCAATGAATTAGGGAAACAAAAGCAAAGATCTCCAAGATAACCTATTAGACAGGGTGGGAAGTATATTGAAAAAGTCAACTTAAAAGTTCTTTGAAAGATTCCAGAAAATGAGTGACAGATGCCAAGGAATAAAACAATGACAATAAGATACAGGGACTTATCAATAGAGAAGAAACAAAGAATAAATATTATGAAAAGGATATCAGAAAATTGTGGGATAATATTAACAAGAATAATCAATTCAATCAGTCCTTGATGGGACTGGAGGAATAGTACATGTGTTTGCCTCACACACCACCACTTGGGGTAGATCCTGGCACCCCATTTGGTCCCCCGAGCTCTCCAGGAGTGATCTTTGAGTACAGAGTCAGGATAAGCCCTGTGCACTGCCAGATATGGCCCCCAAACAAAAAAAGGAGTCTAAGAGGAAAAAAAAGTTGAGGATGATAAACATCCCAAGAGATTATAGCTATGCTTGCTCATAAAGCCAGTGTTTCCCTTCAACATATATACCCTCTTTCTCTCATCTCACATCTTTCAAGTAAGTTTCAACAAAAACCAACCTTGCTTCACTGAAAAGAAGAAAGAAGTAAAGAAATTGTAGCTGAGAAGTTTCCTCTTCTGACTCCCATCTCCAGATCCAATATGCTCAAAGAACTGAAAACAAATTATTTCTCTACTGAAGCTTTATGATTTTCCCCATCTATTCATTGCTATTCAACAAATATAGGTATCAAAACTAATTGTATCAAGAATTCTAGGACTAAAGAAAAAAATGTAAATTTTAGGTCTGTATAGTAGAGAGATTAAATGTACAAATAGATAGGTAGTAATCCACATGTCAAAATTAAGAGATTAAATGGGCCAGAGACTACCGACTGAGTGGAAATTAGACCTTTTTAAATAAAAAGAGTGCCAAATGCTTCTTTGTAGAGATTTTAAGACATGAAGAACAAATGAGAGAGCCCTAGAGAGATATGGAGAGGGGTGTATGTAAGTGACAAAGACTAAGCAGGGCCAGAGATATGGGTCACAGTAGAGTACATGCCTGAAAATGTGGGGTCCTAAATTCAAACTTCAGCACTGGAGAAAAAGTAGTATAGAAGACTCAGATGACCCAGATGAGTACATAAAAGGTAAGAAGCAACATATGCTGTCCCAAGGATCTTATTCTCTATTGATGACTGAATCAGATACCTACTACCAGTTTCACTTTTGGAATCTTTATCTTTGATGTATTATATCTGCATTTTCCTTCCAGATTTTTCTCTTCACCCTCTAGACAGAAAACCAAAATGTGTATCTCCTCATGGGATCTGAAACTCCTAACTGACTGACCCATGAACTGAGAAGCTCAGAGTGGGGAATCCTTAGCGGTGTCATTTTTGATCTTGTGATTCTCATGAAGTCAGACTGAGATATAGCCTGACATTCCAAAACATTGTCTGGAATTATAGATTGCCTTGAACCTTTTCCTTTTTCTTTGCCTGCTTCTTTTGTACTGTCACTACCTTTCCATAGGACACATTTTAAGTGAATGTCATTCAATCAATTCCTCATTGTAGGACCAACTCCTGGGGAAGCAGCCCTAAAGCATCCTCCTCACCAACATGGATGAGTGGAAATAAAAAACATACTGTGAATTATTTTGTGAGTGGCAGTTGAGTTTTGGGAATTAGTTATGAGCATGAACTCTGTTTCCAATTTTCTATCATACAAATACGTGAGCCTCAAAAATGACACAACTCTGTTTTCATTTCTTCATCTGTAAAATAGACAGATTGAGTCTATCAATAGCTCCAGAGAACTTTCCTGACATTGAATAATAGACTACAAGCTTACAAGAGAAGGGATGACATATTGAGTATTTACATAGGTGTCCTGCCTCTACAAAAATAAGAGTGCTTTTCCCAACAGAACATAGAGTGATTAGGGGCCACATTTTCCTTGGTCTACTGTTATGTGCAATAATGAAGAATTACTGGTTATAGCTAAGGCCAATTACCAACGAAGTTATTTGGAAAGTCAGATAGATTGTGGTACTTGTGGTGGTTTTACTTTAAACTTGAGTAAGATTAAAAGGTAAAATAACCTAAGCAATAAAGGAAAAGAGAGAGCAAAATGAGAATGTTTAAGAAATATTGATTAGTAGTAGAGCTATTATAAAGGGCTGAAGTCATGCTTTTCACAGGGGAGGGCCAGATTCAATCCCCACATGTTCCCCCAACCATCCTGAGAACTACAGCAATAGTGTCCACTGAACACCATTGTTTGTGAATGAAAAAAATGGGAGAGAGAGACACACAGACAGACAGCTAGACAGACAGAGATGCATTTATCTGACTGGGAAAAGTGAAACTGAGTGGTTCCATGGTAAAAACTGATAATTTATGACTGCCGCTAATCCAAAGGATCTGGACAGTCTTATGCATCCTTCGTATATTCCACCAATATCAGAGCTGAAAAATATCTCCCAAAGATTAAAGATTGTAGATTTGGGGAGTCACTAACAACAAATGAAGGAAAGCTCTACTTTGAGTTGTGTGAGGAAAATAACTATATGTAACAGATTTTCAGAATTTATCATTTAACATTAACTTAACAACTATTACAGATGCTTTAAAAGGATTCAAAATAATCAACACGGTATGAACGGCATAACTGACACTTTCATCTCCAACTTAGGACACAGAAAATACGTCAATTTTAAAGGAATGCTGTGAATGGTTTCAATCCAGATCAAAGACTTGAATCCTAGCTTCTTCTATCTTGCAAGCTGTGTGAACTCTGTAAAGTCACCTGAATTCTATTTTCTCAACCAAATCATGAAACTATAATTATAGGAACTTCTTCACAGACTCATTTAATTCAAAGCACTTTGACCAGTCTGACACTCAAGATATGGTCTCAATACAGATCTTAGACACATTCACCAAGAAAACTTTTTAGCAGTCCAGACAAATACCCATCTAACACCTCATTTGACACCTACTGGGCAATTTTTCCCACTAATTCATCTATTTTTTGCTCTTAATCCTCTGTCCTCACTACTTGCTTGGTGACCTTCATCTTCTGGAAAACAAAAGTAATCTAGATAAAAGAACTCTAAGACATACTGTAAAATGACAAAAGCCAAATAGATAAAGAATCTTGAGAGCACCATAATAAAAATAAAACATATATAAAGAAACCACACTGGAAATGAAATTATCTAGACTAGTAAAGAATGATTTGACACAGCAAACAACTTGGATGAAATGAACAACTTGTAAGAATACTCAATCCAACTAAGTCATCAGTCAGACTTGAAGGAATGAAACAAAATTTTTAAGAAAGGAAAGCGAAAGAAGTTCCTGACTATTAAACCAAACTCATTAGAAACACTAATAAGACTCCTTTAAAAAGCAAAAACCCTACTTGAGAGGAAGGTACAATGAAAACATAAATGGGGGAAAGTTGTAAGAAACAATAGTGTCTTTTGTAATACACACAGAATTTGCTTGCTTTGAAATTAAAATAAAATACAGACTCACACTACAGTTCACCAAAAATGAACTGAGGTTCCATTGCTGAGAATGAAGAGATATGAGGTCGTGTGGCCACAGTAACAGCCGCGATTCAATTAAAAAAAAACCCAAAGTGAACAGTATTCAGAATTAAGAATTAAATAATTATTTAATTATTAAATTATCAAAGGATTAAAGAATTAATCCAGAACTAATAAAGAATTAATAAAGAAAAAAATGAACTGAGGTTCTATAAAATCTAGACTTTTCAGCTCTAGGGCTCATTCAATAGAGCATAACCTATTAATTTAAAAATATATTTGCTTCTCTGCGTTTTTTATGGTGTCAATCACAATGGCCAAGACCTAGAATCATGCCTAATACCCAAGAACACATAGAGGATAAAGAAACGTTGTAGACATACAACAAGTAAAGGCAAAATCCAACAATTCGTGCAGCTCAGCTAGAACTCCAGGGTATCATGCTGAACAAGGTGAGTTAAAGGGAGAAGGAGTCTGAACTGAGGAAATAGGTCTAGTTAATCTTCCATATTGCTCACCATTCTGCTCTGACTAGCAAGGGAATAATACATCTCATTTTCCTCCAAGTGCTCACCTGCAGCAATTTATTTTCGAATTCCAGGGCTTCCTGTATCATGTTGTCCAGATAGTCTACATTGTTCGTCGGACTTCTCATCTTCTGCTCTTCTTCTTTCTTCAGTTGACTCACAGTAATCTCTTCCTCCTTGTCCAGGAATAAGTGAAAATACCTATATTGAAAATTGGTTCTTTCTTCCTCATTCTTTATTGTCTCCTATAAGAATGAAAAGTGCTCAGGAAGTGAAACAATTGAAATATATTCAGTAGTAATAAGAAAGAACATTTGATGTACTGTGAAACATGGATGAGTTAGCTAGGCAGTGAGCAAAGCAAAGTAATTCAGCCACAGAGGGACAATATTATAGACTCTACTTATATGAGGTAAGTCATATTCATAGTGACAGTGAATACAGGAGACAGTGAATACATAATGAGATAGAAAAAAGGAGAAAGAAGCTTGAGGAGTAAGAAGAGAGTTTGAGTTTGGAGGATGAATGAGTTTTGCAGGTGGATAGTGGCAACGACTGCACAAGTGTATGTACACACTTAACTGTCACAGAGCTGTCCACTCAAAAGGATAAGAGGAGTGACCTCTATGTTATGCTTACACACATGCACACTCACACACACATACACACACAGATCCTCGGTGTGTCATAGTCTAAAGAGTTCTCCATATTACATAGGCCAGAGTTATCCCCGGGTGGCAGATATTCAAAGGTAGAAGAGGTCGTCACCACTTTACATAGTAATCTGGATAAATTCCTTCCACTTCACCAAGAAGGTGGTGTAAGGAGATGATTAAAGTGCAGAATAGAGCTTGGCCAAGGTAAATAAAATGTGAGTTATAAAAATAAACATGAGCTTTTATTTTGATATAAAGGTGTGTTCTTGTGTTTCAGATAAACTTCCTTTCAAGAAAATTCAGAAGTTTCTTCTTGAATCTTATTGAAGTTTGTAACTGAGACATCACAACTAGAGTAAAGATCACCCTGGCAAGTTCATGAGTATCGCAGGGAGAGGCCCAGTTGGCAAATTCTGATCATAAATACTAGAAATACTAGTCCCAGGTTCAATTAACCACCTTAATGTGTGATTATCACTGTCTATCACTGTCATCTCTTTGTTCATCGATTTGCTTGAGCGGGCACCAGTAACGTCTCCATTGTGAAACTTGTTGTTACTGTTTTTGGCATATCCAATATGCCACGGGTAGCTTGCCAGACTCTGCCATGTGGGCAAGATATTCTCAGTAGCTTGCTGGGCTCTCCAAGAGGGGTGGAGGAATCGAAGCCAGGTCAGCCGTGTGCAAGGCAAATGCCTTACTAGCTGTGCTATCGTTCCAGCCCATGTGTGATTATGGCTAAAATAAATGATTCTGTCCTGTAGGACACAGATTTTATTAGGTATGGTGGGAATCGGTGTTGAATAACATTGGGTTGGCCCTGAGACACACCCAGTTTCATCAGGCACTAATAATTCTATTTTGCTTTCTCTTTCCTCTATGTCATTTGCATGGTTTATTTAGCAATGTCCTTTTTTTATAGACACAGGAAGACAGTTGATGCTATGCTATGTAATATGGGAGTTAATTGACTCCAAAATAATATTTAGTTCTGGGCATCAATATTTACCTGGCTTAAGCCTCTACTGCCCTTAATTCCTAGCACTCCAAAATCAGGGTACCAGCGAGTTATTGGATGGACCCAGGGAAAGCTGTGAGCTACCCTGGCATTGAAATGGGCCATACCAAGCATTATAATACTTAACTATAAATTTAGAGCACGATCATAGACAAACTCTGTCATGATTCAAAAGCAGTAACTGAATAGGAACCCTGCTGTGGTTAGGAAAGACTAAGCTGGCCTGAGGACTGTGGTCTGGAATATATAGCGAGATGTCCCCAGGAAGAGCCAAGCTTGAAGCTTAATATATCTCTGTGTTCATACACAATGACATTACTTGAAATATTATAAGTAAATTTACTATGACTTTAAATGGATTATTAGCTGAGAAAAGGAGAAAGCAATACACCCCGGATGGAATCCTGCCCTTGTGTGGATCTCCTAGTAATCTCTCCAGATGAGATTTTATCCTTGAGTTAATCTCCTGAAAGAGTGGCTTTACCTCCCTTTGTTGGGATAATAATGTCCAACCCCACCTTTGTATCCACACCGTTTATGATTCCTATATAACTATGCTAAAGGGTAAGAGGGGGAGAAAGATGAAGGGGTGAGGCAAGAGAGAACTGGATGCAGAAGAGGAGATGTGGGGAGAAGGAAGAGGAGACAGAAGAGAACAGAACTAGATGCGGATCAGAGCTACTCGGAACAGAACTACTCTGGGAGGAGATGCTGAAGAGTAGACATTGAGGGTGAGAAGGTCAATGACGAGACACTGAAGACGAGGAGAACTGAGACCTTGGGACTTTGGGATGACGACTAAAACTATGACTATGCATCCTAAAGGGAGAGATGGGACAACGCAGGGGAGGACTGCTGACCAACCTGGGGCTCAGATCTGGTTCCTTCTCCATTTCCCCAGTCTTTCACCCGTCATTTAGCCTGGGAAAGTGGCTCTCGGCCACAAAATGCTAGAGTCCTGCATGTCCAACCTTTCGGTTAATAGCCTGTCTGGGCCCACCATTCCTTATATATTTGAAACTTATAGACCAGAATTTTAATTTCCAGTTTATCGTTCTCATTTCAAAACGTGTTCCAGTGTCTCTGAAATTAATAAAAGAGTAACTTATTTATTTTTAAGTCGGAATCAAAGGCAGCTTCAATCCAAGTATTTAGGAAAGGTTGTTTTTTATTTTTTGAATTGTGAAGATCTTCCCACCATTCAAGTTGCCAGAAAAAGAAGCAAAAGACTTTTTTTTTTGAGAGATGATATTGGATATTTGCACATAAAGAATAAGGATTGAGGTTTAAGACACCACGAGAGAGGCAAAAATGACTTACTGGTCTGTGTGATAATATTTTAGTCTAATACACTATATCAATATATCCATAAAATTTGTTTCCATTCAAAGGGAGTCTGGTTAATCACTGTACTAGAGACCCAAATTCTGTAATTGTCTTTTGTATGTTCTTGTGGTAGTTCTAGTCCTCCATATTAACAGCGTCATAAAGTTGAGCTCCATGGATCTCATCAGAATGAATCTCTCTCTATCACTGTCACTGTCATCCCGTTAATCATCGATTACTTGAGCGGGCGCCAGTAGCGTCTCCATTTGTCCCAACCCTGAGATTTTAGCATCATAATTTTTTTTGTTTGTTTTTTGGGTCACACCCAGCAATGCACAGGGGACTCCTGGCTCTGCACTCAGGAATTACTCCTGGCGGTACTCAGGGGACCATATGGGATGCTGGGAATCGAACCCAGGTCGGCCGCGTGCAAGGCAAACGCCCTATCCGCTGTGCTATCACGCCAGCCCCAGCATCATAAATTTTATGCTCTTTCCGAAGATGTGCGCCAGCTGGATGTCCTTGGGCATGATGGTGACGCGCTTGGCGTGGATGGCGCACAGGTTGGTGTCCTCGAAGAGCCCCACCAGGTAGGCCTCGCACGCCTCCTGCAGCGCCATGACGGCCGAGCTCTGGAAGCGCAGGTCGGTCTTGAAGTCCTGCGCGATCTCGCGCACCAGCCGCTGGAACGGCAGCTTGCGGATCAGCAGCTCGGTGGACTTCTGGTAGCGGCGGATCTCGCGCAGCGCCACGGTGCCGGGCCGGTAGCGGTGCGGCTTCTTCACGCCGCCCGTGGCCGGCGCGCTCTTGCGGGCCGCCTTGGTGGCCAGCTGCTTGCGGGGCGCCTTCCCGCCCGTCGACTTACGCGCCATCTGCTTGGTATGAGCCCTCTCTTTCTTCCCAACTCAGCCTGAGACTCCTTCAGGGTTAGGGAAACGAGACCCACTTTAGCTACTGTTGCTGGCATATTTGGTACATCACGGGTGGCTTGCCAGACTCTGTCCTACGGGCTGGACATGCTTGGTTGCGCGCTGGGCTTTCCAGGGGGAAGATGGAGGCTTTTGGGGCTATCATTAATCGTCCCTGCAGGTGTTCCCAGTCTACTGAATGTAAGCTCCTGGTGAACAGCCTGCTATAACAATTCGTACACTGACAACATGTACCTGCCTGCATCTCTGGGCAGCGCCTCGGGCATCTGTGACCTCAGGTTGATTTCCTTGAGGTGGATGGAGTGCACCTGGAGGTTGTTGAATAGCTGGCAGAGGAAGATCCCTTCGCATAGGGTCAGTGCCAGGTTGAACACCTGTGCCAAGTCCCAAGTCACTTGGTGGTTGGCGGACAGCGTCCTGCAGTGGAAAAGTCTTTTCGTGGGCTACTGCCACTGTTCCATGCTCGATGGGTTGTGACTCGGCCCAGCCGGGGGAGGCGGTGATGCTTCAGCCGCCTACGAGTCTTTCCTTGCCCAGCCTACGCCATTCTGTTTTAATCCCGCAAAAGCAGCCTGTGATGTCCAGCAGGAATCAAGCACAGAGGTCCAGCAGGGATCATACGCGGAATTCCATGCTCAGCGTGCTGAGTCGCGCATCATCCAGAGTGAGATGGTGAGCCAGGTTCGGGAGAGCACCAGGGGTTCAATCGGCACCGTTGCTATCTTGATGAGGAAGTATCATCATAAGGAAATAACAGTTCTCTAGGATCCAACCCTATGCTTTCCCCAGCACCTACAGAGGTGAACAGTAGGTAGACAGTAGAAGAGAAACTTCACAATACCCAGAGCCCACAGGTGACAATGGCTGAGGAAGAAGCAGAAACTCCAAAAGGAAATGAAGCGAGATCAGAGCAGGGAGCAGGCTTTGCACGTCTGCATATGAAATCAGAGAAGCCCTCTAGGAAGGCACAGGAACCCTGCTACACTACAGAGTTTGGGGTCCGCAGAGGATGCGGCCGGCACAAATCTCTAAATATCCAGAAATAGTTGGTCTCTTTAGCTGAAAAACTTGAGTGTCAGGTACTGCACTGTGGAAAATGCACCTAAATGATGCCACTGAGATTTCAAAACAGGTAGGTAATTCCAAAGTTTGAGGACTTGAATCCAGACAAGAATCTTTCCAGGTCAGATGTAATACTTCTACTTCTCCAACCTAGATGTTAGGAATCCTACATAAGTACTATCACATGGTTGAAACATTTGTAGTAAATATATAATAGATGCATATAAATAAAGGAGTAAAAGAAAGCGGTGCTTTCTACATTACTTTTAACAATATGGACCATTTATTGAGTAATAAATCCTCATAGTGCTTTCACCAAGCAATAACTACTACTAGACAAGGTGATGGCAGATAGTTTGACCACAAGAAGCTTCAAATTCTCACCTCCCAACTACTTGTTTCCTGAGTTGTGTCTTGCTTCAGATGCCTATATATGAATTCTCTGAGTTGCAGTTTTGTCACTGCTTTCCGGATACGTTTCTGTGGGAAAAACTTGGGTTTAGTGTATTCAATTGGATAACTCTTCACAACATCCAACAGAAATCATAGGCTTTCAGACAATTAGAATAACATTGAGTATTTGGTGGGCTCTTACATGCTGAGAGAAAGAATAATCAGTCTAGTTAACACAGTTGATCTTCGTGGAAATTTTCAAAACTAGTAAGATGCTTAACATAATTTCTGTGTTGTAGTCTCCCCAGAATCAGAAGTCCAGGTCCAGATGGATTCACTAGTGAACACTTCCAAACATTTAAAGAGGACCTATCGCCAATACTTCTCAAGCTCTTCCAGGAAATCGAGGAAACAGAAATACTCCCAGACAGTTTCTATGAGGCACATATCACCCTAATACCAAAAACAAACAGAGACACCACAAAAAAAAGAAAACTACAGGACAGTATCCCTGATGAACACAGATGCGAAGATCCTCAACAAAATATTAGTGAATGGAACAAAAAAACTCATCAAAAAGATTATACACCACGACTAAGTGGGACTCATCCCGGGGATGCAAGGATGGTTCAACATTTGGAAGTCAAACAACATAGTCCACCATATCAACAAGAGAAAAGATAAAAACCATATGATCATATCAATAAATGCAGAGAAAGCATTTGTCAAGATCCAGCACCCATTCATGATGAAAACTCTCACCAAAATGGGCATAGAAGGGAACTTTCTCAATATAGTCAAAGCCATCTAACACAAGCCTATAGCAAGCATTATCCTCAATGGGGAAAAACTAAGGGCCTTCCCTCTAAGATCAGGGACAAGGCAACGATGCCCACTCTCACCACTTCTGTTCAATATAGTACTGGAAGTACTTGCAATAGCTTTTAGGCAAGAAAAAGACATTAAGGGCATCCAGATAGGAAAGGAAGAAATCAAGCTCTCATTATTCACAGATGATATGATATTATATAGAGAGAACCCCAAAGCCTCTACCAAGAAACTCCTCGAAACAATAGACTCATATAGTAAAGTCGCAGGCTATAAAATCAGTATAACCAAAAATCCATGGCTTTCCTATATGCAAATAATGAGAGAGAAGAAAGTGATATGAGACCGCCAAGATGTGATGTCCATAGCTGCAGGAGCATTACTCGAGAGGCCAGCTAAACTACTTTTGGTACCAGCAGCTCCTTGCAGAATGTCTCCAGACCAAGAACTAATCCGGGGCCCCATCCATGCCTGCCCAGGAGGGGAAAGGCTTCTCTCTCTCTCTCTCTCTCTCTCTCTCTCTCTCTCTCTCTCTCTCTCTCTCTCTCTCTCTCTCTCTCTCTCCCGGGAGGGAAGGGGCATGGCGACTGCCATATTATGAGGACCACAGATGAGAGTTACAAGCTTGCAATGATCCAATATCTGGAAGAAATTTCCCTGGACTTATTTGCTAAAATGCAGAAATCCAAAAGCTCATATCTTTTCACAACAGGTCTGACTCTAGTGAGGAACTCCTAACAATAATGGTGAGGTTTTTGTTGAAATATTGAATGTAACCAAGGTAAAAAGAAAGTAAAGTGAAATTTATCAGTTCTGGGGGTGGGGGGGCGGGATGGGAGGTATAGTGAGAATTTTTTGGGGGGGGATGGTGGAATATGGACACCGGTGAATGGATGGTTGTTTCAGCACTGTATAACTGAGACTTAAGCCTGAAAGCATTGTAATTTTCCTCATGGTGATTCAATAAATCTTAAAAAAAAAACTGATATGGAAAAAAGCAACCCCGTTCACAATCATGCTTCAGAAAATCAACTTAACTAAGGAGGTGAAGGGCCTGCACAGAGAAAATTACAAAACGTTACTTCACGAAATAAAAGAAGACACGAGAAAATGGAAGCACATTCCCTGTTCATGGATTGGGAGAAGTAACATTGTGAAAATGGCAATACTTCCCAAAGCATTATACAGATTCAATGCGATCCCTATAAGGATACCATGATATTCTTCAAGGAAGTGGACCAAACACTCCTAAAATTCATATGGAAAAACAAATTCCCATGAATAGTTAAGCAGTTTTGGGGAAAAAGAAGATGGGAGGCATCATCTTCCCCAACTTCAAGCTCTACTACAAAGCAGTAATAATTAAAACTGCATGGTACTGGAACAAAGGCAGAGCAGTGACCAATGGAACAGGGTAGAATATCCTTACACACATCCTCAAATATATGACCATCTAATCTTTGATAAGGGAGAAAGAAATGTAAAGTGGAACAAGGAAATCCTCTTTAACAAACGGTGCTGGCAATACTGGACAGCTACATGCAAAACAATGGGCTCAGACTTATACCTAACACCATGCACAGAAGTCAGATCAAAATGGATTAAAGACCTCAATATTAGAGCAGAATCCGAAAGGTACATTGAAGACAAGGTTGGCAAAACCCTCCATGACATTGAATCTACAGGTATCTTCAAATAGGACTCATTACTGATCAGGCAAGTGGAAACAGAGATAAACAAATGGGATTATCTTAAACTGAGAAGCTTCTGTACCTCAAAAGATGCAGCGACCAGAATACAAAGACAGTCTACAGAATGTGAAAGGATATTCATCCAATACCTATTGGATAAGGGGTTGATATCAAGGATTTACAAGACACTGGTTAAACTCCACAATAAGAAAACATCAAACCCCATCAGAAAACGTGGCGATAAAATGAACAGAAACTTTCTCAAGGAAGAAATCTGAATGGCTAAAAGACACATGAAAAAATGCTCCTCATCACTAATCATCAGGGAGATGCAGATCAAAACAACAATGAGATACCATCTCACACCACAGAGACTGGCCCACATTCAAAAGAACAAAAGAGACCAGTGTTGGAGCGGATGTGGGGAGAAAGGGACGCTCCTTCACTGCTGGTGGGAATGCCGACTGGTTCAGCCCTTTTGGAAAACAGTATGGACGCTTCTCAAAAAAATAGAAATTGAGCTCCTATTTGACCTAGCAATACCACTTCTGGGAATATATCCCAAAATGCAAAAAAGTACAGTAAAAGTGACATCTGCACCTATATGTTCATTGCAGCACTGTTTATAATCGCCAGCATCTGAAAAAAACCCGAGTGCCTGAGAACAGATGACTGGTTAAAGAAACTTTAGTACATCTACACAATGGAATACTATGCAGCTGTTAGAAAAGATGAAGTCATGAAATTTGCATATATGTGGATCCACATGGAAAGTATCATGTTTAAGTGAAATGAGTCAGAAAGAGAGGGACAGACATACAAATATTGCACTCATTTGTGGAATATAAAGTAACAGAATGGGAGATTAACACCCAAGAATAGTAGAAATAAGTACCAAGAGGAGTACTACACAGCTTGGAAGCCGACCTCACCTCCTAGGCGAAGAAGCAGCTCTGATAGAGGAGGGATCACCAAGCAAAGGGTGCTAGGCGGGCCCACTAGGAATGAGAGGTACAGGCTGAGAACAGACTGTAGACTGAACATGATGCCTACTTAATACCTCTGTAGCAAACCACAATACCCAGAAAGAGCGAGCGAGCAAATGGGAATGCCCTGACACAGAGGCAGGGTGGGGTGAAGGGGACAGGGTGGGGGTGGTGGGAGGGATGCTGGGACAATTGGTGGTTGAAAATGGGCACTGTGGAGGGATGGGCACTCGATCATTATATGACTGAAACGTAAGCATGAAAACCTGTAAGTCTGTAACTTTGTCTCATGGTGATTCACAAATAAAATAAAAAAATCTCAGGGCTAGGACGAATGGAGACGTTACTGGTGCCCACTTGAGCAAATCATTGATCAATGGGATGACAGTGATACAGTGATACAGTGATACTAAATAGAAGGTTTGAACAGCAGAATAACTGAAGCTAGTAAAAGATAAAGCTCCGAGATGACAAGGAGAAAACTGCTAGATTGAAAATAGTAGAAAAGGAATGAACCATACCAGGGAACTATAGGATGAGTTCAGGAGGAACAATAGAAAAATCACCAGTGTCCCTGAAGAATAGGAAAGCAATTTTCATAAAATAAATAGTTAAATCATTTATAGGAATTTCCCAAGGTTGAGGAATATAGACACTGAAATCCCAAGGTGTGAAGATTCCAGAGAAAATGGACTCAACTAGGAAAACTACAAGGCATTTATAGTCAAAAGGATTTAATCCAAAGATAGAGACAGAATATTGAAATCAGCAAAATCAAAACAGGAACTTTCATAGATAGGAAAACCCATATGATGTACAACAGAGTTTTCAAATGTGACTAAGAGATGGAAGAGAATAGAGCTATACAATACAAAAGCTCAATAAAATGAATACTTCCCCAGGAGTACTCTATCCAGCTGCATTATCATTCAGATTAGAAGGTACTATACAGATCTTCAAGGACAGGCAAGATCTTAGGGAACTTACAACCTTGAAACCAGTTTTGATAGAGATTTTAAAAGAATACTTTAGGGGTTGGAGGAATGACAGCAGGTAGAGGGCTGACCTGAATTTTATCTCAAGCATTCCATAAGGTCCCCTGAGAACTGCCAGGAGAAATCTGAATGCAGAACCAGGAGTAAGCCCTGAGCATCACCAGCTGTTGCTCCAAACTCAAATATTTCGAAAAGATAGAAGCAAGAAGCAAACATAACAAAGGAGTTTCAACCTTCAAAAGGTCTATTATTACATTGATCTAAGAAATAATAGAAGACAAACACATAAAAATGCAATGGTGCTTCTATATATCCCTAGGAAAAATGAACAAATTAACATTGCACTTACTCTCTGGTTCCAAAATGCAGATTACTCTCAAGAAAACATATAGACCATCAAAGGGCATAGAAATATGCTCATTATCACTATTTTATATGCCTGAAAAAATGTAACTCAGAACTGCAGTGAAAACCACTCAAGAACACTTTATATCACATACACCAGGAACCACAATTTTGGTGATTTTCTGTAGAACATGAAGCATTCATATTTTTTGTCAGAGTAAAAATTAATTCGGTCATATGAAAATCATTACAAAGGGTCTGAAAATACTTACTTGGCCAACTAAGGTCTATGCTTACAATACAATCTAGAATTAATTCTATGTATCTAGCTAAAAAATACAAAGCCCTACCTTGAAACTGATGAGCTATCCCAACAACTAATGTTGCCTTTTGAACTCAAGTTACTGCCAAGACATTTCCCTTGAAATAAATTCTGAGTTATTTCTTTAGAGGCATAGAGAATACCTTCTGTACCTTTTAGTCCCCTTTGATATGTGTTCCAAGCTATCCAGGGTTCCCCTCCTGGGCCTTACTCACCTCAGACATTGGATCTGATGAGATATGGCTTGGGGTCTGGTGAGAGAGAAAAAAGACAGAGGGGAGACTAAGAAGACAAAATCCAGAAAACTTTGAAGTTTGTAAGGCTGACACATGAAGACAGACAGACACACACCCACAAACTATCAGACAAATACATATATATCCCTCTAGTTCACA
>NC_073303.1:8753497-8805997 GCF_027595985.1 Sorex araneus
TGTGCAAGCGAGATACTCTAAGTAGCTTGCCAGGCTCTCTGAGACGGTCAGAGGAATCGAACCAGGGTCAGCCACGTGCAAGGCAAACAACCTACCTGCTGTGCTATCGCTCCAGCCCAAAATTGAATAACAATAAAATCATAAACATGAAAAGCTTACAACAGCTCTAACGCAGGATTTTGGAGAAGGGACTCCCATGTGGGTTCAGGGGGCACAGTCATTCCAGGCCAACTGGTCCAGCTGATCCCTACAAGCCCCAAGGATGCCAGGAAGGAGAACTTCAGTGATGGGACTACCTGCACATTCTGAACACGAAGCATGCCCTCAGCACATTGAGCTTTCTCTCTGGTCCTTAGATTAGGTTTGATCTTAGACCAAAGAATTAAAAAAAATACTTTCTCTTTACTTTTGAGTTTTATAAGAGATTACAGAAACATAGAAAGCGATGATTAAAGAGAATTGTAGAAAGAGAAAACTCAGCTTTGGGTTTAGTAATACATGTTATGGGGTTAAGGTCCTTAGGTCATTTGCACCCCAGAGCACAATAATTATCCACCTTTCTTGCATTACACTGAGAGTTAAATAAAATATTAATAAGGGATTCTCAAATCTACATACCTTGATAGCGCCTTAACATTTTTCTCACACTAAAGTTGAGTTCAGAGACATTGCATACAGTATGCACCTCCAAAGAAATGTCCATTGGTGTTACCACATAGATAGCTGAGTTCCTAGAGTAAGCAGAAACCAGAGATTTTCAGAACCAGTGGTTCATTCTGGTCATGATTCTATGCATGTCTTCCTCCCCTGCCCACACTGTTTGCATGGACACTCACCTCCTCAAGGTGTCCTTTATATCCTGTAGAGAAACAAAAATCAAAGGTTAGCACAGGAACATCTGACCTTCAAGGAGCATGGCATGCAGGCAGTTCTCTACGAACACTCCTTGGAGGAAAGTAAGTGAAGTGATCCAGCATCACTTATTTCCCCCCTAGGCAGGGAATAGAACCAAGGTCTCATGTGTACAGTGTAACTTCATTACTGTTGAGGTGTGCTACTGGCCTTATAATCGTAGACACTGATGAATTTCTAGTAGAATGATTCCCACCTGTGTTCCTTGGACTCACATCAACTGCCTATCAACTTCTCATCTGCTATCTTCTTGACTGAGACCTGTGAGGAGCTTTGGTGTATTTTCAGACATATTCATTGATGTGATTTTCTTAGAGTGAGTCCATATTGGACACTGCTTCTCAGAGGATCTGAGTTCTGAGTTGATGTAGAGCATCTGTGGCTGAGATGCTTAGGTGTTGATAGCAGGTACCACATGATGCTGGAACAGTCATACTATAATTGAAAACTATGGTATCACCTCCAATTCTGTTATGGAACTAGAAAAACCTCCAGACAGTGGTAGAACCAAGATGGAGGAGGAAATTGCCCTGTCCGAAAGAATCAGATGGTGCAAAATATAACAAAATATAATAGATGCTACCAAAAGATTCCATGTGTAATCCACAATGGAAGTGCATAGCAGGAAGCAACAAGTGGCTCTGGGTGAATTTTCATATGAGGAGCTTCAGAACAGTAATGAGCTCAAGAGATGTGGACCAAGAATGTGGACCACATCAAAAGATGTGGACCAGTTTCATCAAGAGGGTGAAACTGACTTTCAATCAGGGTCAGGGGAACAAAACAGCAGGCAGAAAATTCACCAAAATGCTTATGAATCAACTTCTTCACAAGGCCAAAAGGAGGGATTGACCTGGGCATGACCAGTTCTCAAACCAATATTTAAAGTGCGGCATACAACTTGTATGTTTATTGCAGCATAGTTTACAATAGCCAAAATCTGGAAACAACCCGAGTGCCCAAAAACAGATGACTTTTTAAAGAAACTCAGGTACATCTACACAATGGAATACTATGCAGCTGTTAAAAGAGATAAAATCACGAAATTCACATATAAGTGGAGAGGTGAAATTAGTTAGAAAGAGAGGAACAGACATAGAATGACTGCGCTCATTTGTGGAATATAAAGTAGGATAATATAAGACTAACACTAGGGACAGTAGAGATAAGAGCCAGGAGGATCACGCCATGGTTTGGAAGCCGGCCACACATGCTGGGGGAGAAGGCAGTTGGGATGGAGAAGGAACCACTAAGTAAATGATGGTTGGAAGGATCACCCAGGATGGGAGATGTATGTTGAAAGTAGACCAAGGACCAAACACAATGGCCTCTTAGTACCTGTATTGCAAACCATAATACTCAAAATTAGAAAGAGAATAAGGAGGATTGTACCTGCCACAGAGGCAGGGAGTGGGGTGGGGTGGGGGTGGCAGGTGGGACACTGGGAATAATGGTGGTGGAAAATGTGCACTTGTGGAGGGATAGGTGCTTGAGCATTGTGTGACATGCAAGTTTGTAACTGTATCTCACGGTGATCCAATAAAATGTCTTTAAAATAAATTAAATAAATAAATAAAGTGGGCATACAGCTGTGGGTGCCAGGCAAATGGAGCACTCACTAACATTCTGGGCTGACATCTTTGCTGCCTGTGTGAGATGACTACAAAAACCATGTCCCTCCCTTCCCCATCTTCCCTCCCCCCGGCACGAGAACACAAATAGTGCATCTGATGCAGGGCATCAGTAAGACTCAGAGCGCTTTTAATGCAAGAAATTTGGAAGGCTGGTTCCGAAGTGCACAAATGACTAAACTCAACCACTAAGAGAAAGGCTTCTGGGTGAGGCACTGTAATTGTGAAGAACAAGAGACTTTGCTGTTGATTACAGTAAAGTCTTGACAGTGGCTTGTTGCAACAACAACTTAGCCTCACAAGTTCTCTGTGGAGATAGTGGACATGAGTGAACAGTAGATTTGCTATTCTAGCCTGCACAAAACCAGAACCTCACCCCTAACCCTCACAGTCCATGGCTTTCTTATATACAAATAATGAAAGAGAAGAAAGGGACATTAAAAAAACAATTCCGTTCACAATAGTACCTTAGAAAATCAAGTACCTTGGAATCAGTTTAACCAAAGAGGTAAAGGACCTATACAAGGAAAATTACAAAACACTACTTCAAGAAATAAAAGAGGACACTAGGAAATGGAGACACACCCCCTGCTCATGGATACGGAGAATTAACATTATCAAAATGGCAATACTGCCCAAAGCACTATACAAATTTAATGCAGTCCCTATCAGGATACCCATGACATTTTTCAAAGAAATAGACAAAACACTCCTGAAATTTACATGGAACGATAAACCCCCACGAATACCTAAAGCAATTCTTGGAAAAAAGAAGATGAGTGGCTGTAGGATAACATGGGGTTTGTCCTTTTAGCCTTGCCATAGGAAATTTAGTTTACCTTAAAGCAATGTCCTTTCTGTATGGACACAGGAAGACAGTTAATATTATGCTTTGTAACTTGGGAGCAGATTGACTCCAGTAATATTTACTCCCAGGTATCTGCTTTCTCAACTCAATAGCCCTTAGTTCCTAGCACCCCAAAATGAGGGTCCCAACGAGGGATGGGATGGATCCAGGGCAAGCTGTGAGCTACCCTGGCATTGAAATGGGCCAGGCCAAAGCACCATAATACTCAACTATAAGTTGAGAGCATGGTCATAGACAAATGCTGTCATGATCCAAAGGTAACGACGAGACTAGGACCCTGCTGGGGTTAGGAAGACTAACCTGGCCTGAGGACTGGTCTGGAATATATAGTGAATGTCCTCAGGAAGAACCAAATTTTAAGTCTGATATATCTCTTACTGTGCTCATACAGAATGACATTGCTAGAAATATTAGAAGTAAATTTAATTTACTTTAATTTATTTAAGTGGATTACTGGCTGTGGAAAGAAAAAGGGACACACCCTGACACACCCTTGTTTGCACCCCACCCTTGAGGGGATCTCTTAGTAATCCCCTTAGATGAGATTTTGTTAATCTCTCGAGAAACAGTTTTACCCTTCTTTGTTGATTTGTTAATGTTAAACCCACCTTGTGTCACCACCCTATGTAATTTGCTGTATAAACTGAGGCTGACGAGAAGACACAAAAGACACACGGGAAGACACAGAAGCGAAGGAGACAACACAGACAGAAGACACAGAAGCAGAGACAGAGAGAGAGGTCGGAAGAGACCAGAGGAAAGACTACAGAGATAGAGACAGAGAGACAGACTGAAGGGAGCACAGCGGCACACACATGGCACACACATAAGCAGAGCACAAGGAGGAACGTCCCCGATCCCGATCCGGTCCCTACACAGCGGCTCGAGAACAGCAAACACAAAGGCGAGTTCAAGAGAGAACTGCCCTGAGTGCCCACGAACAACAGAACAACATGACACTTCATTGCATCTCCCCCTCCCAAGCGTGCCTTTGTAATTTTTTACAGGTGGTGTCACCTTCCCCAACTTCAAACTCTACTACAAAGCAGTAGTAATTAAAACAGCCTGGTATTGGGGAAAAACAGACCTGCAATGTAGGATAACATAGCCTCAGGTAGTTTAGGTTTATTGGGTTGTTCCCATCACAGTGCTCCCATTCCTCTGTGTTTATTTGTAACTTCTTTCTTTGTGTTCTGCTGACTTGTAAATATTGTTTTTCTCTTCTCCTTGAGTCCTTTGCCTAGTTTGTTCAGAGCCAAGTCCTTTTGTATGGGCACAGGAAGGCTATAGCAAATGCTATGCTTTTGTAACCTGGGAGTCATTTGACTCTACATGATATTTTCCTCCTCGGCATCTGTTCTCTTGACCTAAGCCTCAGAGGCCCTTACTTCCTAGCACTGCCAAAAGCAGGTCCCGATGAGGGATGGGACAGACCCAGGGCAAATGGTGAGTTATGTGCTACCCTGGCATTGAGATGGGCCTGGCCAAAGTGCCTAATGCTTAACTATAAGTTAAGAGCTTGGTCATGGACAAATGCTCTCATGACCCAAGAAGTAATAACTAGATTCGGACCCTACTAGCGTTAGGAATGATTAATCTGGCCTGAGTGCTATAGTCTGAGTCTGTGGCAAGATGTTGCCAGGAGAGCTGCCCTACAAGCCTCAATGTATCTCTTACTGTGTCCATACAAAAATAACTAGTATTAAGATGTTAATGAGTTTTTAGACTGAGGAAAGGATAAAAACCTTAAGAAGTATTTTGCTTGTAGGCAGTCAGGAAGGGCTTTGGAATGCCCCTAGGTCCTGTTTCCTTTGAATCTGGGGATCCTCAGGAAGGGCTTTCTTATGTTGATTTTGCTACCTGACTGTGTATAGCCTAGAGGGCAAGGTGGAGAGAGAGACAAGTAGGGAGAGAAACTGGTGAAGGGAGCAGAATCAAGAGGAGGAGAAGGAAGGAGCTAGGAAGGAAGAGTGCATGAGATGACAGAGACAAAAGATTGAATAAATGGTAACTAATCAGCAATCAGCTTGGTCCTCGTTCTTCCTTCACCTGTTCTTGGCCAACAGCCGTCCCGATACAGCCCATACACGGCGGCTCCAGAGCACTGAACACGGGCGATGAGACAGAGCCGCCCAGAGAGCACGCAAGCACACACCCTTTTGGCATGGGCAAATTCACAGAGTTGAATATCCTGTAACAGAACCCCAAATATATGGCCACTTAATCTTTGACAAAGGAGCAAGAAATGTGAATTGGAACAAGGAAAACCTCTTCAACAAGTGGTGCTGGGAAAACTGGATAGCTACCTGCAAAAACATGAACTCTGACCTCTGTCTAATGCCTGGCACAAAAGTCAGATCAAAGTGGATTAAAGACCTCAATATCAGACATGAATCTATAAGGTACATCGAAGAAAATGTAAGCAGAACTCTATGTGACATTGAAGCTAAAAGCATCTTTAAGGATGAAACAACACTGACCATACAGGTGGAAGCAAACATAAATAAATGGGACTGTACGATGACATTACTTTGTCCTTTCCCCCCTTGCCACAAGTAGCTTGTCCCGGTTTTCCCCAGAGTTTAGGCTTACCCCAGTCACACCCATCAAGGTGTTCCTGAATCTCTCCCATCCCTTTGTTTAGCTGTAATCACTTCTCCATGCTCTCTTCCCCAAAAGAGTTAATCCGAGGCTTTCCCTTAATCTGACTCTGCTAATTTGTAAGGTCAGAACTTCCTAGGATACTGAATTTATATTATATAAGTTAATATTGCCTTTCTCCTCTTCTTGTGCCTTTTGAATAATTTACTTTAGAGCTAGGTCTGTTTTGTATAGACAAAAGAAGACAATATTATGTTTTTATAACTTGGGAATTAATTGGCCTCAAATATTATTCCCTCTCGGGCATCTGCTTTTTCCACTTAAGCCTCAGTTGCCCTCAGTTCCTAGCACCCCAAAGCAGGGTCCCCGACGTGGGACGGGAAGGATCCAGGGCAAGCGGTGAGTTATGTGCTACCCTGGCATCGAGATGGGCCTGGCCAAAGTGCCTAATTCTTAACTATAAGTTAAGAGCTTGATCATAGACAAATGCTGTCATGATCCAATAGTAATTATGAGACTGGGACACTGCCAGGAATAGGAAAGACTGATCTGGCCTGAGCACTGTAATCTGAGATTGAGATGGCCCCAGGAGAGCAATTCTATAAGCTTTAATGCATCTCTTATTGTGTCCATACAAAATAATTAATATTATGATTTCTTATATGTTTGCTGGCTGAGGAGAAGAGAAACACATTCATGGGACTCCGCCCTTGGGTGGATCCTCCTGCTGAAAGAGAATTAAGTCCTAGGAGAAGCGTCCCCTAAGGGAAAGGAACCTTACCCTATTGATGGGGACCACACCTATGTGTATGCCCCAACCCCCTCATGCTGTGGAGATTTAACTAGGCTGTAAGAGTGGGTTGGGGGGCCAGATCCACGGGGCCAGATCCACGGGGGCAGATCCACGGGGAGAGATCCAGGAGAGTGGGAGAGAAGCGGAGGGAGAGAATGAAATAAACGGATCGAGCAACCAGTTTGGCCTTCTTCCTTCTGTTGCCTGGCCTTGACCGACAGCACACACAGCGGTTCAGGGGCACCGAACATGGGCGGTGAGACAGAGCCGCCTAGAGAGCCCGCAAGTGCACTCGCCCCTCGGCGAGCTTTAGTTTTTTACATGGGACTACATCAAACTAAGAAGCTTCTGCACTTCAAAAGAAACTGTGAATAAAATACAGAAAGAGCCACAGAATGGGATAGAATATTTACTCAATACCCATTTGATAAGGGATTAATATCCAGGATATACAAGTCACTAGTAGAATTGTATAAGAAAAAAGCCTCCAATCCCATCAAAAAATGGGGAGAAGAAATGAACAGAAGTTTCCTTAAAAAAGAAATACAAATGGCCAAAAGGCACATGAAAAAATGCTCCACATCGCTAGTCATCAGGGAAATGCAAATCATAACAACAATGAGATATCATCTCACACCACAGAGACTGACACATATTCAAAAGAACAAAAGCAACCAGTGCTGGCATGGATGTGGGGAAAAAGGGACGCTCTTCATTGTTGGTGGGAATGCCTACTGGTCCAGCTTTCTGGAAAACAATATGGACAGTCCTTCAAAAACTAGAAATTGAGCTTTCATATGACCCCACAACACCACTTCTGGGAATATATCCCGAGGATGCAATAGAGCACAGTAGAAATGACATCTGTACCTATATATTCATTGCAGTACTATTCACAAGAGCCAAAATATGGAAACAACCCAAGTGCCATAAAACAGATGACTGGTTAAAGGAACTTTGGTGCACTTACACAATGGTATAGTATTCTATGCAGCTGTTAGGAGATTTCATGAAGTCATGAAATTTGCTTATAAATGGATAGACATGGAGAGTATCATGCTAAGTGAAATGAGTCAGAAAGAGAGGCACAGGCATAGAAGGACTGAACTCATTTGTGGAGTATAGAATAACATCACATGAGGCTGACACCCAAGGACAGTAGATACAAGCGCCAGGGGGATTGCCCCATAGCAGGAAGCCTACTTTATGAGTGGAGGGGAGAAGGCAGATGTAATAGAGAAGGGATCACTAAAAAAATGATGGCTGGAGGAACCAGTTGGGATGGGAGATGCATGCCGAAAATAGATATTGGACCAAACATGATGACCTCTCAGTGTCTGTGTTGCAAGCCATAATGCCCAAAAGTAGAGAGAGAATATGGGGAATATTGTCTGCCATGGAGGCGGCAGGGGAGGGTGGGAAAGGAGAGTATATCCCAGGATAATGGTGGTGGGGAATGTGCACTGGTAGAGCGATGGGTGTTTGATGATTGTGAGATTGTAACCCAAACATGAAAGCTTGTAACTATCTCACAGTGATTCAATAAAATTAAAAAATATAAGTTCCTAACTATTAAACCAAACTTATTAGAAACACTAACAACCCTCCTTTAAAAGGCAAAAACCATACTTGAAAGCAATATACAGTAAAAACATAAAATGGGGGAAAGTCGTGAGAAACAATTGCGTCTTTTTTAATACACACAGTGCTTTCTTACTTTGAAATTAGAATAGGATACAGACTCACAATTGTAGAGGAGACCCCCCAAAATGAAGAACTGAGATTCCATGAAATTTAGACTTTCCAGCTCTGTGTATCATTCCAAAGAGCTACATTCATTTAAACTACATTAATTTTAAAATATATTTGCATTTATGTGTTTATTATGGTGTCAATCACTATGGCCAAGACCTAGAATCATCCCAAATACCCAAGAACACATAGTGGATAAAGAACTGTTGTACATGTATGTAGGATAACATTTGGTTTTTCCTTCCAGCCTTGCTGCAGGGAACTTAGTTTACCTTAAAGCAATGTCCTTTCTGTATGGACACAGGAAGACAGTTAAAATTATGCTTTGTAACTTGGGAGTGGATTGTCTCCAATAATATTTACTCTTGGGCATCTTCTTTCTCAATTCAGCTGCCTTTAGTTCCTAACACATCCAAATCAGGGTTCTGACAAGGGACTGAATGGATCCAGGGCAAGCTGTAAGCTACCCGGGCATCGAAATGGACCAGGCCAAAGAGCCACAATACTCAACTGTAAGTTGAGAGCATGGTCATAGACAAATGCTGTAATGATCCAAAAGTAACGACAAGACTAGGACCCTGCTGGGGTAAGATGACTAACCTGACCTGAGGACTGTGGTCTAGAAAATACAGTGAGATGTCCTCAGGAAGGACCAAACTTCACACGTACAATAAGAAAAGGTGAAATACAACAGTTCATGGCACTCAGCTAGAACTTTAGGGTGTCATGCCAAACAAGGTGAGTTAAAGGGAGGAGTCTAAACTGAGTAAGTAGGCCTTGTAGTCTTCTGTATTGTTCACCATTCTGCTCTGACTAGCATGGGAATAAGACATCTCTGTTTCCTCCAGACTCACCTGCAGCAAATTCTGTGCTGAGCCCTGACATTTCTCCTCTAGTTCCAGGATGCAGTTCGTGAGTTCCTCAAATTTGTTTTCCAGATACTCTACATTGCCCTGCAGTCTGCTCAGCTGCTGCTCATTTTCTTTCTTCAGTTGACACATATAAAACTTCTCCTCCTCATGCAGAAATGTGTGAAGACTCCTAAATTCAGAATGGATTCTCTCTTCCTCATGCTTTATTTTCTCCTATAAGGAAGAAAAGTACTCAGGATGTGAATACAGATTAATGTTCATTAGCGATACATCCATACACAATATGAATGACACAGAAACAAGTGAAATATATTCAGTAGTAATAAGGAAGGAACATTTGATACAATGTGCAACATGGATGAGTCAGCTAGGCAGTGAGCAAAGAGAAATAAATCAGAAACAGAGGGTCAATATTATAGAACTCTACTTATATGAGGTAAATGATATTAATAAAGACAGTGAATACCAGAAAATAGGAGGAAAATATTTGAGAACTAGGAAGAGAGATTGAGTTTTGCTGAGGAATGAGTTTTGCAGGTGGATAAAAGCAATGGCTGCACAAGTGTATGTACGAACTTAACTGCCACTCAAAAGGATACTAAGAGTGACTTTTAAGTTTAAGTGACTTTTAAGTGACTTTTAACCTCTCACATACACACAGACACAGACACACAGACACAGACACACACACACACACACACACATCAAGTTCCTCAGTTAATGTGTGGTAGCCTAAAGAGATCTTCATTATTTCCTAGACCAGAGTTATGCTTGGATGGCAGATATTCAAAGGTTGAAGAGGTCCTCACCATTATACAGTTATCTGGATAAATTCCTTCCACCTCACCAAGAAGGTGGTGTAAGGAGTACGACTAAAGTGCTTCACTGTATCACTGTCACTGTCATCCCCTTACTCATCGATTTTCTCGAATTGGCACCAGTAACGCCTCCATTGCAAGACTTGTTGTTACTGTTTTTGGCATATTGAATACGCCATGGGTAGAGCTTAGTCAAGATAAATAAAATGTGACTAATAAAAATAAATATGTTTTCATTTTGATGTAAAGTCGTGCTGCTGTGTTTCAGATAAACTTTCAGTTCAAGAAAATTCTGAAGTTTCTTCTTGAATCTTATTGAAGATTGTTACTGTGACATCACAACTGAAATAACAATGACCACCCTGGCAAGTTCTTGAGTTTCACCAGGGAAAGGCCCAATTGGCAGATTCTGATCATAAATACTAGAAATACCAACTCTAGGTTCAATTAACCACCCTAATGTGTGATTATGGCTAAAACAAATGATCTTTCCTGTAGGTCACAGGTTTTATTTTGTGGGGTGGGGACTAGAATTTTAATTTCCCGTTTATCTTTCTCATTTCAGAAAGTCTTCCAATGTCTCTGAAGTTAATAGAAGAGTAACTTACTTACTTTTAAGTGGGAGTCAAGCATAGCTTCAATCCATGTATTTATGAAAGGAGTTTTTTTTTTAATTGTGAAGATCTTCCCACCACTCAAGATGCCAGAAATGAAAGCAAAAGGCTTTCTTTTGCGAGATCATATTGGACATTTTCACATAAAGAATAATGACTGACAATGACCTCTTAGTATCTATATTGCAAGCTATAATGCCCAAAATTAGAGAGAGAGAGTAAGAAGGATTGTACCTGCGAAAAAGGTAGAGAGTGATGGGGTGGGGGTGATGGGTGGGACACTGGGAACAATGGTGGTGGAAAATGTGCACTGGTGGAGGGATGGGTGCTCAAGCATTGTTTGACTGAAATGCAATCATGCAAGTTTGTAACTGTATCTCATGATGATCCAATAAAACTTCTTAAAAAATAAAAATGAATAATGATTGAAGTTCAAAGCACTATGAAAGAGGCAAAAATGGCTTACTTATCTGTGTGATAATATTTTAGTCCAATATCTATCTACAGAATGGGAAAGGATATTTACACAATACCCATCAGATAAGGGGTTGATATCAAGGGTATATAAAGCACTGGTTGAACTCTACAAGAAGAAAACATCCAACCCCATCAAAAAATGGGGCAAAGAAATGAACAGAAACTTTCCTAAGGAAGAGATACAAATGGTCAAAAGGCACATGATAAAGTGCTCTGCATCACTAATCATCAGAGAGATGCAGATCAAAACAACCATGAGATAACACCTCACACCACAGAGACTAGCACACATCCAAAAGAACAAAAGCAACCAGTGTTGGAGAGGATGTGGGGAGAAAGGGACCCTTCTACACTGCTGGTGGGAATGCCGACTAGTTCAGCCTTTTTGGAAAACAATATGGACGATTCTCAAAAAACTAGAGGTTGAACTCCCATTTGACCCAGCAATACCACTGCTGGGAATATATCCCAGAGAGGCAAAAAAGTATAGTCGAAACGACATCTGCACTTATATGTTCATTGCAGCACTGTTTACAATAGCCAGAATCTGGAAAAAACCTGAGTGCCCTAGAACAGATGACTGGTTGAAGAAACTTTGGTACATCTATACAATGGAATACTATGCAGCTATTAAAAAAAATGAGGTCATGAAGTTTGCATATAAGTGGATCAGCATGGAAAGTTTCATGCTAAGTGAAATGAGTCAGAAAGAGACAGACATAGAAAGATTGCACTCATCTGTGGAATATAGAATAGACTAGGAGACTAACACCCAAGAATAGTAGAAATAAGTACTAGGAGGTTGACTCCATGGCTTGGAGGCTGGTCTCTCATTCTGGGGAACTCAGAGAAGGGAACACCAAGTAAAATGTGGTTGGAAGTCATGCGGGGGAAGGGTGATGCGTGCCGAATGTAGACTAGAGACTGAACACAATGGCCACTCAACACCTTTATTGCAAACCACAACACCTAATCAGAGAGAGAAAACAAAAGGGAATACCCTGCCATAGTGGCAGTGTGTGTGGGGGGGGAGACGGGACTGGGGAGGGTGGGAGAGATGCTGGGTTTACTGGTGGTAGAGAATGGGCACTGGTGAAGGGAGGGGTTCTCGAACTTGTATGGGAGAAACATGAGCACAATAATGTATAATTCATTTCAATTCTTAATGTAATTTTATTAGATCAATAAAGTCCAGATGAAAAAAATATTTTAGTCTAATATACTATATCATTATCAATAAAAAATTATGTTACCATCCATAGGGAGTCGACTATTTTCAGTAATTGTCTTTTGTGTGTTCTTGTGGTAGTTCTGGTCCTCCATATTAATATACTCATTAAGTTGAGCTCAATGCATCTCATCAGAATGAATCTCTCTATAAGTGTCGAGAAATAGTTGGTCCCTTTAGCTGAAAAACTTGAGTGTGAGGTACTACACTGTGGAAAATACACCAAAATTGTGCAGTGGAGGATTCAAAACAGGTAAGTACTCTCAAAGTTTGAGAATTTGAATTCCATCAAGCATCTTTCCAGGTCAGCCGTAATATTTCTTCTTCTACAACTCAGATATTGGGAATCCTACAAAATTTCTTTCACAAGGTTGAAGTATTTGCAGTAAAAATATAATAGATGCATATAGCTAAAATAGTAAAGGGAAATGGTGCTTTCTACATTACTTTTAACAATCTGGGACCATTTATTGATCAATAAATCTTCATAGTGCTTTCACCAAGCAATAACTACTACTAGACAAGGTGATGGCATATGATTTGACCACAAGAAGCTTCAAACTCTTACCTTCCAGTCACTTAGTTTCCTAATCGTGCCTTTCCTATGCTTTACAACATCTAAGCGTGTTGTGCTTAGTTTTATGACTGCTTTCTGGAGCTGTTCCTGAGGAAAAAAATGGGTGTTAGTTTATTCAATTGGATAACTCTTCACAACATCCAACAGAAATCACAGTCTTTTAGACAATTAGAATAACGTGAATATTTGGTGAGTCCTTACATGCTGAGAGAAAGAGTAATCAGTCTAATAACACGTTGATCTTCATGGCAATCTGCTAAACTAATAAAATGCTTAACATAATTTCTGTGTTGTAGAAAACATATGGGGTTCAGAAACTTGTTCAAGAGGACAACACATTTCTCAATTGCATATGGGATTAAGGAATGAGGCAGCAGGACAGTGCCCACTCTGTTATTCTACCAAAGTTCAAGCAGCCTCCAAACATACCTTTGCATGTATGTTAATCAAAGCCTCTCATTGGAGTTCATTCACCGGCATTCATTTCTGCAGAGCGAGTCACATGTCTAAGTCTTTAGTTAACTATGCTCCCACCCTATACTTTTGGGAATAATATGAATTTTAGAAATTGGTGTCTCTGTTTTATTTTAAGACAAAATGGTCTTCTCATGTCAACATTTGTCCTACATTAACAAAAACATTCAGTTCCCAGTACTCCTTTGAGTTATGGTTAATACTCTCAACTGTGATCAATGTTGAAGGTCTAAATTCTACTCTTGTTTCTTCACCTATCTTTCCGTCCACTCACACACCCCATGGCCTGGTCATGGTGCCGGGGAAACTTATCTGTGGCCTTGCCATCAGTCTTGACTATAGGAGTCCCTATCTTTTCTCCACACTTTCAGGACTTCTCCATCATCAAAAGATACCAGGAAGATGTCAATTTTTTGTTGTCTTGGCTTTGGGAGTCACACCTGGGGATTCTCT
The DNA here is from genome assembly GCF_027595985.1 of Sorex araneus. Classification (NCBI taxonomy): domain Eukaryota; kingdom Metazoa; phylum Chordata; class Mammalia; order Eulipotyphla; family Soricidae; genus Sorex; species Sorex araneus. The sequence goes on from NC_073303.1 coordinate 8,767,568, forward strand.
GGGGTTACTCCTGGTTCTTCACTAAAGGTATAACTCCTGTCAGTGCATCAGGAACCATATGGCATGCTTGGCATCAAACCCCAGTTAGCCTAGTGCAAGGCAATTGCCCTAAAGGCTATATTATGGCACCAACCCCCTCATTATTCTCCAATGAGGGTTATCTTCTACCCTGAATGTTCTGGAATGATCCCGGTAAATAGTACTAACTTGAATGTAATTGGGCTGAGGGGTGCTCTCTGTTTGGTCCCTTACTGAAGGTATTTTTCCAGTGCTGATACTACATCATTTCTTTATTTTAAGGGAGATGGAATTTCTAATAAGTTTGTAAGGCCAAAAGTGAGCCAATTTCCTTTGTAAGCAACTGAACCTGTTTTGGTCCTGGCTCAGCATACAGTGCATGAGCACAGTCAGGAGTGATGCTTAAGGACAGAGCCAGGAGCAAACCCTGAACATTTTAGGTGCAGATCGAAAATGGAAGTAAAAATTCCTTTCCAAGGAAAATTTCATGACCCAAACTTTCACAGGTGAGATCTAGAAATGATTCAATGATATCCTATACCCTTTGAAATTTTACCAATATAAGCAAGGAAATAATGAGCTTTCATACGCCGTTATTGATAGCAACAATACCTAATACAAAAAGGAGACAAGAATGAAACCTAAAGATAATATTAAAGACCAATATTATTATACATATATCTAAAAATCCTCAATAATATCTTAGCAAAACCAATTCAATAGAGTACACTGTTAGCATAATATCATTACTTCTCAGTCTGATTTTAGATTTCAAGGACTGTTAAAGATATGAAAATGAAGAAACGTTCTATATCACAGCAACAAAAAGATAAGAATCACACATTTTTTTTTTTGCTTTTTGGGTCACACCCGGCAATGCATAGGGGTTACTCCTGGCTCTGCACTCAGGAATTTCCCCTGGCGGTGCTCAGGGGACCGTATGGAATGCTGGGAATCGAACCCGGGTCAGCCACGTGCAAGGCAAACACCATACCCTCTGTGCTATCGCTCCAGCCCCCCACACAACATTTTTTCAGCAGAAATAAAGAAATCAAATGACAAGGGTCCAGATACTTTTATGACAGTAGTGCTCACGTATTACTTTCTTCCGAGAGATTGGAAGAAACCAGAGGAGAGACTACAGAGACAGAGTCAGAGATAGACACACATAAGAGAGCACAGCCACACACAGAAGCAGAGCACAAAAGGAGGAGATTAGAAGAGAAGGAGAGCCAGCCAGAGGAGGCAGAAAAAGAGTCAGGGAGTCGTCAGAGCAAGAAGCAGTCAGAGTCAGAATCCAGGGGTTCTGAATCAGGATCCAGGGAAGGAGAAGCAGAGAATGGAAGAAGAAGCAGAAGCAGGAAGAAGAAGAGTCAGAATCCAGAGTCAGAATCCAGAAAGTCAGAGAGAGTCAGAGTCAGAATCCAGTGGTCTGGGATCTAGGAATGAGGGACTAGGAGGGAAGAATGCGAGATGAGAGAGACCGAGAAATTGAATAAACGACAACTAATTAGCTACCAGCTCGGTCCTCGTTCTTCCTTCCGCCTGCCCATCGCCAACAGCCATCCCAATCCGGTCCATACAAAACGCTTTGAGAGCACCAAACACGGGTGGCAGGAGAGTGAGAACTGCCCCAAGAGCCTGCAAACACACATCATCCTTCCGCATGCTCGTTTGAATTTTTTTACACCTCTCTAAAGTCCTTTGAGCTATTTTGAAGGCTTGAGTAAATTGTTCTCCCAAAGTGATGTGTACTGCTGGTTAGTACTCCCCTAGGCCAAGAGGAAGGGGTGACTTAGTAGAATTAGGATATATATACATATATCACTGAGGGATAGCACAGCAGGTAGGCCGTTTACCTTGCATGCAACTGACCCAGGTTCACATCCTCCATCCCTCTTGGAGAGCCCGGAATGCTACCGAGAGTATCCTGAGTGAACGGAGAGCCTGGCCAGCTACCCGTGATGTATTCATATGTCTAAAACAGTAACAAGTCTCACAATGGAGACATTACCAGTGCCTGATCGAGCAAATTGATGAACTATGGGACGCTAGTGCTACAGACAGTGCTACGGTGCTCAATTGAACAATAATAGAAAAGTTACGAGAGACTGATCCTGAACTTCTACTTGGCATTGCCACCGTCCCAGGTGAGACCAGTATCTTGCTCACATCCTTGGCTTACTATGAAAAGGGAGGCAGAACCTTCCCTTCTGCCTAGGTCCCAGTAGCCTCCACACCCACCAAGTTCACTGAGTGAGAACAGTATCACTGAAGGCACAAACAACACCAACCAGGTCAGGAAATTCTTATACTGTAACTTTAGTGACATATGATGACGCTTAATGAACTCAAAGAAATGATGGTAAAGATCATCAACAAAGCCTAAGAAAGACTTGAAATGATAAGACTACTGCAATCAGAACAAACAGCTCCCACTTAAGATGAAAATCCTCACCAAAATGGGAATTGGAGGATCTTCCCTCATTATAGTCAAAGCCATCTACCACAAGCCATGGCAAGTATTATTCTCAATGGGGAAAAACTAAAAGACTTTCAGATTCGGGACAAAACAAGGATGCCCACGCTCACCACTACTATTCAATATAGTACTGAAAGTACTTGCCATAGCAGTTAAGCAATAAAAATATATTAAGTGCACCCAGATAGGAAAGAAAGAAATCAAGTTCTCACTATTTGCAGATGACATGATACTATTCTTTGAGAATCCTAAAACCTCTACCAAGAAACTCCTAGAAACAATAGACTTGTACAGCAAAGTTGCAGGCTATAAAATCAATACCCAAAAGTCCATGGCTTTCCTATACGCAAATAATGAGAGAGAAGAAAGTGATATGAAAACAACAATCCAGTTCATAATCTTACCTCAGAAAACCAAGTACCTTGGAATCAGCTTAACTAAGGAGGTAAAAGAACTTTACAAAGAAAACAACAAAACTGGGGCCGGAGCGATAGCACAGCGGGTAGGGCGTTTGCCTTGCACGCGGCCAACCTGGGTTCGATCCCCGGCATCCCATATGGTCCCCCTAGCACTGCCAGAGTAATTCCTGAGTGTAAAGCCAGGAGTAACCCCTGAGCATCGCTGGATGTGACCCAAAAAGCAAAAAAAAAAAAAAAGAAAAAAAAAAAAGAAAACAACAAAACTCTACTTCAAGAAATAAAAGAGGACATGAGGAAATGGAAACACATTCCCCTGCTCATGGATTGGGAGAATTAACATTGTCAAAATGGCAATACTCCTTAAAACATTATACAGATTTAATGCGATCCCCATAAGAATACTCATGATATTTTTCAAAGAAATTAATCAAACACCCCTGAAATTCATATGGAACAATAAGCACCCACAAATAGCCAAAGCAATTTTGGGGGGTAAAAGATAGGATGCTGGGGCTGGAGTTATAGCACAATGGATAGGGCTTTTGCTTGCACGAGGCCAACTCTGGTTCGATTCCCAGCATCCCATATGGTTCTCCAAGCACCATCAGGAGTAATTCCATAGTGCAGAGCCAGGAGTAACCACTGAGCATCTCCATGTGTGACTAAAAAAGCAAAAAAATATGGGATGCATACCTTCCCCAACCTCAAACACTACTACAAAACAGTAATATTTTAAAAGGCATGGTACTGGAACAAAGACAGATCCCAATGGAAAAGGGAATGACCACGTTAGACAAAATCTGAGGGTTAAAAGTATAAAAGTAGGTAAGGGATATTCTTGATAACCTTTCAGTATCAATATTGCAAACCACAATGCCCAAAAGGAGAGAGTGTGTGTGAGAGAGAGACAAAGAAAGAGAGAGAGAGAGAGAGAGAGAGAGAGAGAGAGAGAGAGAAGAAAATCACCTGTCATAGAGGCAGGCAAGGAGTGGGGTTGGCGGGTGATGGGAGGGAACCTGGGGACACTGGTGCTGGGAAATGTACACTGGTGGAGGGATGGTTGTTGGAATACTGTATGACTGAAATCCAATCATGTACAGTCTTGTAGTGCTCTAAAAATTAATTTAAAAATGCATGAATTAATTAAATAAGTAAATTAAAATGTTCCCACTTGTGACAACTTGGATGGAGTGGAGGTATAATTATAGAAAAACAATCCAGAAGAGAAATACAAATCCCAGATGATGTCACTCATACATTGAACATAAAGAAACTGAGTAAGAAAAAGGAAACCCCAGAACTTGGATTTTGAGCAAGGGGAAAGCGTTGAGGAGCTAGAGGGTGGAGTTGATCAATGGATGGAGGCAGATGGATTCAGCATTTTTTAGTGAGGATGTTGTGACAACTCACCTTTGCAGCAAGTGACAGAGCACATCTGAAGCATATACTATCACTATCACTATCACCCTATTGATTGTCGATTTCCTCTAGCATCATCTTCACCAGTAACATCTCCATTCGTCCTAGCCCTGAGATTTTAGCAGCCTCTCTTTATTCGTCCTTCCCAGTGTTGCCGCATTAGAGGCTCTTTCAGGGTCAGGAGAATGAGACCTATCATTGTTACTGTATTTGGCATAAAAATACGGCTCGGGGAGCTTGCCAGTCTCTCCCGTGTGAGCAGGAAACTCTCAGAGGAGCTTGCCAGGTTCTCCAAGAGGGAGAACAGGCTGTAAGATGAATAACAAATTCAAAATTTCTTGTACAAAGGCACTGGATATATAGTAAAGTGGATGAAGTGCTCGTCTTGCAAGCGTTTGAATCAGGTTTCATTACCAGCATCCCAAAAGTTTCCTGAGCAAGGCAAGGAGTGATGCCTGAGTGCAGAGGTAGGAGGAGTGAACCCACCCTATGCATTCCCCCTGGCCCTGACTCAAAAAAAACGAGTTCTTTTTAAGAAAAGAAAATGCTCCCAGGTCCCTTTGATGAGAAAAATTGACACTTTAGCCCTGACTCTGTAATCAGCCTAAGGAATGAAAGGCGGCCAGAAAGGGCCGCCTGGGGACACTTCTGGAGGACCCCCACCCCACCTCTGTGGCCTATAGGAGCGCTGCAAGTGTCCCAGCAATGGTGCTAACATGGCAGTGGCTGCATGCGGCCCTGCAGATCTGGGGGACACTTTCTCTCTGGCTGGGGGCTGGAGGAAAGGTCGGCGGGGAGGGTACAGGCCACACATCCCGACATCCTCTGGGGCCCCCCGAACCCCAGGAGGGATCCCTGAGCTGAAGGGCCTAGATTCAGCCCTGAGCAAGGCTGGATGAGGCCCTAAAACACAATGACATATACATTTAAAAAGGGAAAAGATCTCTGCTTATTCTCCCTTGCTTCTAACTTTATGAATGAGCCTCTCGGTTCAAACTCCACTTGCGGGAGAGGTGCTTCCTCTGCCAACCCGGGTCTTTGATGGGCCGGATGGTACTCAGGGCTCCCCCTGGCGGCGATCCGGGGACGGAGCCTGGTGGGTCGCGTGTAAGGCCAGCGCCCGCTCCGCTAGAGCCTCCCGCTTATGCATCTTTCTAAGTAAGTTCCTTCAGCAAAAATTACCTTGTTTCCCCAGAAACCAATAAATAAAATCTTTCCGCAGAAGCGAACAGGGCATCCCGGGGAGGGTCCACAACCCCCTGCCACCGTCACGGAGCGACCCCGCCGGCCACAAGGCAGAGACAGTGGAGGTTCGTGGAGATCCGAGTAATCACTCGGTGGCCGGCGAGGAAACCCCCCACCATCCCGCTGGTACCCCCATCCCTGCTGCTCACCCGCTCCTCACTACAATGAAAATAATTCCTGTCAAATAAATAAATGAAACCGGTTTCAGAGCAGCAGCAGATGAGGTTTTTAGGAGGCTTTCGGGCCCCCACACTCACCCTGTAGCCTTGGCATGCGTCTTCAACCAGAGCAGTGACATGTCCTTTGTGCTGTGGTGACCGCTCACAGCGCCAGCAGATGAGCTGACCATCATCTTCACAGAACAGGTGGAGCTGCTTTCCATGCTCCTTACACATTTTCTGATCCATTTCCTTAAAGGTTTCAATGATACTTCTTAGAGGCTTGTTGGGCCGGAGACTATCACTTTTAAAAGGTTCCCGACACTGGGGACAAGGAAATGTTCCTGGAGATGATGTTTCAGGGCTTCGGTACTCAGTAAGGCCCACTATGCACAGGCGGCAGTAGATGTGCCCACAGTCGATGCTCACCGGCTCAGTCATAAACTTTAGGCAGATGGGGCAGGTAGCTTCCTCCCTCAACTTCGTGGCAAGTATAGCTGAGATCATTGCTTTTTTGGAAATGCTGCAATGTTGGATCAAGAGGCAGAGATGAAGCAATCAGAATTTTCCAGTGTGTCAGAAATGCATCTAATTTGAGTTTCTGTACCTCTTATGAACTTTGAAATCTCTCTAAGAGAGATATGATTTAGAATTGAGAAGATTCATTTCATGTATCTATGTTGTGAAAGACTTAGGGGGACATTTGGTTCCCTAAATTGAGTATAATTAAAATTAAATAATAAAATGAATAGTTAGTTCCTTCATTCCACTGACTGCATTTCAGTGGTTTACCATTGCTTGAGTCTGTGGTGACAAATGAGACAAGATCAAATATTCCATTTTATCTCTAGAAATATTTTGGAACTCAGAGAGAGTGAAAAGGACAGGGTCACGTGCAAAAGTTGAAGCAAAGGAGAGAAACTCATGGAAGGAGGCGAGACTCCCACTGTGAAAAGGTACCTCATAACTACTGGGTTGATTTATTTTAACTAGTACTGAAATTAGGTGGTATTTGTAGAATTCTTCCAAAAAACATGTCTGCACTGGATCATTCTAAGTTCTTGCTACTTTACTCCCACTGCAAAATAAATAAATATATAAATGAATAAATAATATGGGTGATGAGAACTTGGCTCCCTAGGCTTCCACCGGGATGATAATAAGGTCAACAAACAACCAGAATTGCTGTGTGCCCTTCTCGTCCCTCTCCTACCTGAGGACAGAGAATTGAAAGAGGTGGGAGGGGAAGGGGTTATCCTGAGAGCAGAGCTTCTGGAGACCCCAAGAGGTGACTGTCCCATCTCAGGCCAACCTGCTCTTCCAGAAGGTCAGAGGGACTGGAGCCAATGGACGTGACAGACACCTGGAAGTGGGGCAGTGAGAACAGATTGGGATGACAGAACTCTGTGGATCCTGACATTTTGTACCCTGGTGTCCACCAGTGAGGAATTGAGACAGGGAGCACAGGGAACAAGAATTTACCCAGGACTTTGCCCTTCATCCACGTCATTACATTTGTGGGGAGCTCTGTCCCCTATTCTCACTGCTGAGTGTGTGTGTGTTGGGGGGAGGGGGGTAGAGACAGCATGAGGTAGAAACAAATGCTTCTGTGACCTGACCTTGATGAGCTATGCCAACAACTAATGCTGCCTTTTGAACTAAAGTTGCTGCCAAGGCATTTCCTTCTACTTATGAGAATTATTTCTTTAAATGCATAGAGAATATCTTCTGGGATGATGGAACGGAACTTATCTCACTTGCCTTTCCCCACCCCCCCGCCCCTGCCCTAAACCTTTTTTTAAATAACAAAGATTGTGTCTGTTATGATCCCAAACAAGGTTCTAGTGGAATTTTCATTGAGAGTTAAAGTATTCTAAGTAATGGATAAAAGGAAAATTTCGGGGTTGGAGGGCTGGTACAGGGGGTAATATTTTTCTCTGTGATAAGGCTTAGCTCAAATATAATTTGGAGCATGAGATTTGGAAAAGGGGAATTCCCTTAACTATAAAGCACTCAATAGTTCTATTTCTTTTGTAAATGATCTAAGAAGAAGGCAGATATACCTTATAAACAAATATTTTTCACCTTCCACTCTAGTGATATTCTAAGTCGTCTCACAACTTTCAACTACAAGGATTGAGAAACAATAATGAATAAAAGTGAAAAAATACCAGAACAGTCAGAAGGAACACTTATTGACTCAGAATTAAATAGGGCAACTTTCTCTAGTTATTGCTACCAGGAGGAGGGGAGAGGAGAGATAAGGGTCACCAGAGAGGTTAAAGGTCAAAGAAAAGAAGACAAAAGAAGATCAAAGATTGTGTCTGCCACCTCTAGACCACTCTTAAGCCAGCCAGAAGTCCCTCGCTCACAAAAGTTCTGCTTCCTTTGTGGCAAACTTGGTTGCTGGAAGTGAGAACTGTCCTGAATGACCCTAGAAGCCTTAGATCCCACGCGGGAAGTGTGACAAGATGGCCACTGGACGGACAAGGGAACTCACAAAACCCCCAAAGGGAGACTGTTGAGATCCCTCCACCTTATTCTTGACCAAGACAGCTGCAAGCTCCCCATCCTTCCATTGAAACTGTAGCTACGGGAGTTTGATCATTTCTGTCTCCAGGATGGGGAGATAAGGTCAGATAAGGTCCCACTGGACACAGAGCTGCTTATTCAGTTATAATTTCCTTCCAGTACCTCTTTTTCTCCTCTATCCTATAATGGAGTATATGAGGCTTAGTATAGATGAGAGAAACCTGAAACCATGTGGAGGGCAGTGGACACTCTGATAGAGGGTGGGGTATGTTTTAATTCTGGCCATTGTTTCCTTTGAGGTACAGAAGCTTCTGAGTTTGACGTAATCCCATTTGTTTATCTCTGCTTCTGCTTCCTTGGCCGGTGGCAGTGAACCCTTAAAGTTAACTCTAGCTTCAAAGTCATAGACAGTCTTGCCTATTTTCCTCAATATAACTTATGGATATTGGTCTGATAAAGAGATCTATAATCCAGATTGGTTTGACTTTTGTGCCTGGTGTTAGGAAGGGGTATGAATTTTTATTTTCCTTTTGTCTGTGACTGACTAGCTTTTCCATCACCCTTTGTTGAAGAGACTCTACTTGCCCCAGTTCATATTTTTTGTTTCTTTATTGAAGATTAATTAATCATTCCAGATGCCTGGAGATCTCTCTCTGGATTCTTATTTCTATTAAATCGATCTGAGTGTCTGTCCTTATTCCGGCAGCACAGTCTTTTATTCACTAAAGCTTTGAAAAACAGTATGAAATTGGAAAAAGTGATGTACCCCATCAATTCCTTTCCTAGAATTATTTTGGCTTTTTAGGGAGGAATTTGTGGCATTTTCTAGTTATAGTGTTGCTCCTCTTTCACTCATTCGATCAGGTCCTGACATCAGCCAAGTCAAACAAGAGGAAGAAATGTTGCCAATGGAATGTACTTTTCAAAACATACCCACATTTGTTTGATATGTGAATTCCAATAAAAACTGTTTAAAATCCTGTTAAAGGAAGCTTTTATGAAGACCTAAAACTGTTTCATCATAGATGTTACTAGCACAACATTTTTTCAGTACTGAAACAATATCCAAATTCAGTTTTATCTTGTCCCGTTTTGAAGACACTCACCATAAATCAGTTGTAATTCTTCCTTCCCCTGTCTCTGGGCAGTCCTGGGGCAGGACTCACCAGGTTGGTCTCTGTCTGCACTTACTAGCTCACTGGGACTGCAGCTCAGATTAGTGACCGACATGTCAGTGGTTGGAAGAGTCAAGTCCTTTGTTGTTCTTTATGTAAATGATAGTAATAGTCATCTGAGCTCCCCCAGGATGAAGCAGTAAACTGGCAACCAGGGGAACAGTGTGCCCTTATGGGTCACCCTCCCAGACCTGAGGGAACAAGAATTCAAAGAGCTGTGGGGTGAAGGGGGTGGTCATGAGAGCAGAGCTCGTGGAGAATCAGGAGGTGACTCGGGCTCCTCCAGAGGTTCAGGGTGACCGGAAACCAGGATGTTTCCAGGTCCAGGAGGTAGAAAGTTTTTGTAAAGCAATGGGGAAGGCCTGCTCTGTGAGACACTGGCTGCTGGTGCCCTAGGGTGCACCAGGGAGGACCTCCCAGGCAGAGACAGGGAGCTGGATTATGTCCTGCCCCCAAGGCTGCAGCTGCTTCTGGAACTGGGCCTGTGCCCCAATTCCCACTACAGAGTGTTGGTGGGGAGGGGAGTAAAGGATAAAGCATAACAATAAATGTTCCCTGCAACAGACAGTGCTGAGACAATAAAGCAGGATTGAACTGAAGTTACTGGAAAGGCAATTTCTCTCTAATCATAGGGCTCTTTCCCTGGAGAGAGGAAATCTCCTGTAGAAACTTTCATTGAAGAAAGAACAAGAAAGCAAAGTCCGGACCCTGCCCAGATGTTACACACACACACACACACACACACACACACACACACACACACACACACACACACACACACACACACCACACAGAGCAGAGTCTGTCAGTACCTTCTCCACACAGCAGACAGCACAAGCTTGTTCTCCGATGTCTCCTCTGTAGCTGTGATTCTCTCAGGCCTGATGTTCACTCACACTGAATTAAACCCAGAAACGAAACTACTACTGTGGGGGTCGGATTAAACCCAGAAAGGAAACCACTGTGGGGGGCGGAGCCCTGTAGGGTTGGGGCAGGAAATGAGGGAAGTTGCCAGTGTGTTTCCTGCTGAGCTTGCCTGAGGTTAGGGGGCAGGTCCTTGAAGACACTCTTGAGCAGTAAGAGGGACAAGTCATAACCGGGAAACTGTTCTGTGTCCTCAGGCCAAGGCTAAAGCAGGAGCCACAGCTCAGATCCCAGACTCCGACTTCAGACCTTGGCACTTTTGCCACGAAGGCCCAGGGGAACCCAGGAGTCTTCCTGGTCAGCTTGTCTTGGCTCTTCTAGGTCCCTGATTGTTTGAAGGAGAACAGGAGGATGTGGGGAAATGGGTGTGCCCAGGACAGGGCTCCTGGGCATCAGGCACAGCCCACCCCAGCCCCTCCTCCTGTCTCTGCTCTGTCTCCTTCCTCCTCACCGTCCCTCTGCAGGACTCAGTGCTCAGGACAGCAGGGGAACCACTAATGGTCAGAGGGAGTGCTGTCTGCTGGGAGCCACCACACTGTCACTACATTGTGTTTTTGTAGATTTTATCTATTTCGTGTTAATTTAAAATGTATTAGCAGAGAGTCTCCATACCCAACATGCACCATTTCAGCAGGCTCAGCTCCACATCTCCTCTGCTTAATTCCCGCCACCCAGCCTGTGACAATAATGTCCCAACTGACATCTGCCATGTCCCAAGGGTCCCCTCCCAGCTGTCCCTAACCCCATGTAAACTCAGCTCTAGCAACAAAACCTCCAGTTTCATTAACTTTGACCATATATGTTCTTTTATGAGATTGCTTTAGAGAGACAAATATGAGAGACATTTGAAGTTCATTTTTTCTTCCAAATTAAAATTTTATAAAACACAATTACGGCTCTCCTCCCCTCCTCTTCTCCCCAGCTCTACATGACCCCTAGTCCTGAAAGCTTTTCTCAGTGCCAGACACCTGCCCCCACTCTGGGCACCACAGTCCCCTCAACACGCCCCACCCCAGCCCTGCTCCGTCTGGGAAGCTCTGACTCCTCTGTCGCTGTCTGATGATAGGTCTGCCGCCCTCCCGGCACTGGAAACTCGGGAAGGACACACGTTCCAGGGTTCCCCTGGGCACCCTCCTGCCCTCAGCATCCCAGAGCTGTCAGAGGTTGCGCTTGGAGCAGATGGGCCATAAGTGAAAGGGGTCTAGACCGCCGGGCGGGTACAGAGCTCCTGAGCTCGAGTCCCAGTATAGGAGCCAGGACACAGGGAGCTCCAGGCACAGAGCGGGAGAGTCGGGCTCACTTCCTGAGGACGTTCCCTTCTCACCCACCTCTGCGGGAAGAGCCAGAGCAGGCGGACATGGGTGGGGAAAGAACTTCCCGTTTGGTGCACCCACCCCTGCTCTCTGTGTCTCTGGGGCTGCCAGCTGGAAGCCTATTCATGTGTGCTGAGGCCCAGAACTTGCCTTGCAGTGTCCAGGATCCTCCCAGACCTGCATGTCAGAGTCTGAGCCATGTATTGGTTGGGGAGTCACCACAAAACGGGCATCCAAGAGCCCTTCTCCATGAGGCGAGAGGGTGAAGGTTAACCCTCTGCAGGGCACCCTGCAGCACTCCCAGGCAGAAAACCCGGTCTCTTCACTACACCACTTTCCCCGTGGAGGCGATGCTCAGTGAAGACCTTTGCTGGGTTCAGGATGACCCTCCCCAGCAACCTGGCCATCCCCAGCCTGGCCTGGCAGGGTTACAGACAGCAAACAAGGTGGAAATGATGGGGCTGGAGAGATAGTATGGTGGGTAGGGAGTTTGCCTTGCAAGCGGCCGACCCGGGTTTGATCCCCGGCATCCTGTATGGTCCCCTGAGCACTTCCAGGAGTAATTCCAGAGTGCAAAGCCAGGAGTAACCCCTGAGCATCTCTGCGTATGACCCCAAAACAACACAAAACAAGAAAAAAAAAACCAAAGAGGGGATGGGATGATATGAGGTAGGTGAAGGGAGAGGGGAGTGGATGGGTAGGCTTGGTGACCATCTAGAGAAAGGCCCGGAACAGTAGTGGAGGGACGTGGACTTTGGGGACAGGCCCGGGAGTGTAGTGGAGAGCCATGGATTGAGGGGAGGAGAGGTGTGTGTATGTGTGTGTGTGTGTGTGTGTGTGTGTGTGTGTGTGTGTGTGTGTGTGTGTGGCCCAGGATAGCAGTGGAGGGCTATGGGCTGTGGGACAAGCTTGGGACAGTAGTGAAGAGCCATGGATTGAGGGGAGGAGCATGTGTGTGTGTGTGTGTGTGTGTGTGTGTGTGTCGTGCTTCAATGGTGCACCAGAGAAGTTAAATCCATACACTCTGTGGAAGAAAAAGGAAGCTGACATGCTCACACACTGCATACTGGAGGGAAAAAAAAAAAGATGGGCTATGAAAAGTAAACCTTCCTCCCCTGTCCATTCCCGTTTTGTGAGAACAGCCACTGCTGTTATGGTATTCCAGGGATAATGGGTCAAAATCGGACACATAGTATACACTTTAATCTGGAAGATTTTGTGTAATATAAGTGGGGTTCACTGGTCTAGGTAGTGTCAGCTAGCACAGATTGTTACCCATAACGTTCTAGGATGAAAGCAGCACTGCCCCTGCTGAAAATCTGCCCTCCAGAAGAAACAGCCTAGAGCAAAGGGATGGGTAGAGCAGTACTGACAGTGTCAAAACAGAAACTAGGGCTGTCAATGGCTGAATAAATAGCAGTACTCTGACATTTAGGTTGACCTTGTGATCTTGCTAGGTCCATGTGGGCTGGAGCAATAGCACAGCAGATAGGGCTGGGTTCAGTTCCTCCATCCCTCTTGGATAGCCCGGCAAGCTACCGAGAGTACCCCACCCGCACGGCAGAGCCTGGCAAGCTACTGTGGCGTATTCGATATGCCAAAAACAGTAACAACAAGTCTCACAATGGAGACGTTACTGGTGCCTCTTGATCAAATTGATGAGCAACGGGATGACAGTGACAATGATACCACAATTGCAAAGTTATTCAGAGTTGGGTTTTTGAAAGATCTTTTTAAAAAATAATTATCGAAGAGGTAGCACCTGCACACATATTGATGATTAAAACTGAAACTCCAGAAATACCACAAAATTTTTAATCAATGATAAATTTAAAAGTTTTCTTTTTAAAAACTGTATCATTTTGCTTTTTCTAGTAAAGCAATGATCAGGGTTCTGCTAACAGTTTGTTTAGCAAATGCTTGTTACGGAAATCCCTCTAGTGCCATTTGCTACCTAGGGGCTGTCCAGTCCTCTCTGGTAATTAAGTTCTGTCCTTGCTTCTTGAGAGTGAATTGGGCAAGAACACATGTATTTCTTTGGGGGGTGGGGAAAGGTAGATAACTTAATACAAATGAAACCAACTGTATTAAGCTCCTGGAGTTTACAGTACTGTGAGCACTGTTCATGGGTATCTCCAACACTACACTCAGCACCAGAGAACCTGCTTCTCTCCTCCAGTGCCAAGGACCCATCCCTGCCCCATGGTAGCTCAGTTCTGTTGACAAAATCTTCACTTCTGGTGACTTTGACCATTTGTTCTTCCCTTATTATGTTTCTTTCTTATAGTGTCTGTTTTTTCTCAAATACCTTCAGCTCAAACTATTTCTAATGCCAAAGCAGCTTCCAGGAGGGTGGTATACTCTGTTAGCCCTCAGTCGCTGGTCCAACCCAGTCTCCATCAGCTTGCCAGGAGACCCTCTGGTCCTGTGGGGCTTCTGACACTCTGGCTTCATGCACCCACGGCCAGGAAAACACTTTGCTTCATTCCCCTCATCGTATGGAGTTGAGCTCACAGGATTTATGAGTCAGAAATGTCCATTTTTATATCAGCTGTACATTTTCCTAAGGCTGTCACTTTGTGACAGTGGTTCCTGCTTTCACTCACTTGACCAGGGGCTCTCATGAGTCAGCTCAGGCAGGATCAAAAAGAAAGTCTGAAATGGGAGGTGATAGGTTGAAGACCTCACAAGGCACAAAACGAGGGACAGAGAGAAGTGAGGTGGAGAAATAAGGGAAGTTTATTGGGGTGCACTTCCAGGTGGCCCCCACCAGTCCCTGGTGAGGCTGGGGTAGAGCTGTGCCCTGGGAAAGGCTAAGTGGGATTTTATCTTCTCTTGGGTGGGGAAACGGAGCAGGGGTCAGTGGGGCTGGTGCATCTGGTCTGGCCTTCTGTCATCCTTGGGTCCATGTGAGGAAGTAAGGAATGCAGCCTGGGAGTATCTGGGGTCAGGAGGGCCAGAGTCCTGACTTCTGTGCTGAGGCCGAGGGATCTCTGACTCCCGGAATGTTGCTATCCCGTCAGCTGATGGCTGTTTGGTCCTGAGCAGGGCCACTTGGTCCCCACAAACCTTACAGAATGTGCTTTTGAAAACAAATCTATTTGCTTTTCAAAATAGTTTTAAAGAGAGGTATTTTGAAAACAAAATAGTGCAGACCTCTTTGGTATATGACTCCTAATAAAAACTTTCAACAATTCTGCCAGCAATAAAAAAATGTAATTATTTCAGGATTGGCACTGCTAGCACAGTGTGGAAATAGCAACTTATTTTCCAGTACTGAAGCACCATCCAAATCCAGTTCTTCTCTGGATCTTCTCTCTCTGTGAAGCATCTCACTCTTAATCAGTTGTGACGTTTCCCTCACCCTTCACGGGCAGGACCCTCTAGGTTGGTCACTGTCTGCACTTACTCTCTCATTCAGGGCTGCAGCTCAGATTATTCATCAACATGCCAATGAGCAGAAGAGTAATTTTCTTGTTTTCGCTGATATAATTGCAGCTTTCCCTATTCCCTCCCCTTGAGTTCACGTGGTACCAAACAAGCAGAGAAAACCTGAACTTCCTGAGCTTCTGTCATCCTGCTCACAAGTTGTCTTGGAAATTAAAGATCTGAAATAATGAAGAGGGAAGGAGAGGAGACTCTCTACACAAAATATGCAAGGCAATAAAAAGAAATCTTGCTTTATTCCTCTATAGTGCAGGTACGTCATCTTTCGTGTTACAGTCTGAATATTACTTAATATGCATTACTTAAATGCAGGTTTTATGCTTTACAAATGTTTGAGATAATGTCCTAGTTATGAAGAACATTATTCCACTATAGTGCAGGTACATTATCTTTCGTGTTACAGTCTGAATATTACTTAATATACATTACTTAAATGCAGGTTTTATGCATTACAAATGTTTGAGATAATGTTCTAGTTATGGAGAAACAGCCAGGAAGAAATTAAATCCAATTTCTGTTCCCAACTGGATTTACCAACTAATTTCTATGCTGGTTTAACTAGAAGGAAACTTTCCTTTTTTTCTTACTTATTTGAGGAAATCAGGGACAATGAAGAAAATGGATAAACCTCAAAATAAGGTCTAAGAGCATGTGAGAAGGAGGCCTTGGGGAAGGTGTAGATGTAGGAACCAGTAGTAACATTGTAGAAGGACACAAGCCCAACATCACAGTCTAGAATAATCCCTACAACTTGAGGCTGGACCCTCAAAGGAAGGGTGATTTGGGGAGAAGCAAGGACTAAACAGATCTTGTCCTTTCTCAGTCTGATGGCCCAGAATCCAGACTGAGGCTCTTGTACAATGTCAGTGCCCCTTGGTACATTTTCCAGACAAACTCCGACACCCCACTCAACTCCTATTTGCACATCCACTTCAAAGTAATGTCTTCCTGAGGTGAAGCGCTCACGGCCCAGGATACAGGATAAGACACTAAATCCTCCAGGATTTTGATACATCGGTATGCTTCCTTTGTAAGCCACTGTTCTCTGATTGTCAGACAGGCTTAAATCTGGATGAGCAGTATCGGGATCCAGAGTCACATTGTCTGGAAAAAAAAGAATAAAGGACTTGATTTGATCTTTCTTTCTTTCTTTCTTTCTTTCTTTCTTTCTTTCTTTCTTTCTTTCTTTCTTTCTTTCTTTCTTTCTTTCTTTCTTTCTTTCTTTCTTTCTTTCTTTCTTTCTTTCTTTCTTTCTTTCTTTCTTTCTCTCTCTCTCTTTCTTTCTCTCTCTTTCTTTCTTTCTCTCTCTCTCTTTCTTTCTTTCTTTCTTTCTTTCTTTCTTTCTTTCTTTCTTTCTTTCTTTCTTTCTTTCTTTCTTTCTTTCTTTCTTTCTTTCTCTCTTTTTCTCTCTTTCTTTCTTTCAAAACTTTCTTGTAATTCTGGACTTTGTATTTACAATGAATTACTTGTTTTTCTATTTCCCTATATAGTTTTTCCCTATATAGTATTCTACTATAGAGCAATGTTCTTTGCTTAAACACGGAAAAACCGTTAACTACACTCCTAATATTTGGGAGTTGATTGGCTTGAAATATATCTACTCCTCGGCTTCCATCATAGTTACTTGACTCAGGTTTCAATTGCCATAATTCCTAACACCCCGCCAAGGGAGGTCCTCCCATGAGATTGGGAGGGACCCAAGGCAAGTTTCGAGCTACCCCTGCATTGAAATGGGACAGTCTAGCAGCATAGAAGCAACGTCTTGATGCAAGTCATCATGACTTAAGAGACAGAACCCTCATGGGGAAGGACAAGCTAAACTGGCCTGAGGACTTAGTCTGGGATTTATGGCAAAACTCCTGCTTGCCCTCAGAGACTAGAGAAATAATTTGTGGAACCTATATCCCTTACTGTGTTTATCCAAAAAACTTCAAGTATTAATAAGAAGTATATTTAATTGTTTAATATGTACACGTAAAGAGAGAAAGAAAAGTAATACAGATTTCCCTGGGAGACAGTGTCTCCCTGAATTAATCCCAAGAGAATTGCCTCTTTCTAAATGCTTTACCTCTGTAAGCAATCAATCATGCCCATGTGCAGTTGTATAGCTCAACCCCCTTGAGATGTTCCATAAGTATGCTGGCAGCTCTGTGTTAAATTGTACATTTTTTCTTTGTTCAATTTTTGGGTCACAACGGTGATGCCCGAGGGTTCCTCCTGGCTCTGCACTCAAGGAGTTACACCTGGCAGTGCTTGGGGGACTATATGGGATTCTGGGGATCGTGCAAGGCAAACGCCCTATCTGCTCTACTATCACTCTGGTCCCTAATGGGCCATTTTGACCATCTGTTCCTGGTCCTCTGTCTCTTTGTCTCTCGCTGGGGAAGCTAGGGAGGCAGCCCTCAGACACCAGACACCAGATGCACGTGTCTTGCACCCCCTCACTTTCTGATCTCAAGGGGATACCTTATGAAGGGCGCTCTACCCCCTGCCACTGCCTTATTCGACTTGTTTTTTAGAGGAAAATACTTTTTAATTTATTCATTGCAATTTACCAAGATATTGATAACAGTTTTTGGCATTCAACATTTAACTCCAAACCCACCACCATGTCAGCGACCCCCCTGGCATGTTTTGAGACTCAGGGTCTTTTTGAAAAATAGGCAGCCTAGATTCAAACCTAAGTTCTGTTCTTATCTATAAATCATTTTTAGTCTCAATTTGCTGAAAATAGTATGTATGTCACAGAGACTGTTGGGGAAGACTGAGTGAATTAAAGAGTAATATTTATTAAAATGTCTGATTAGTGGAAAGTATCTGAGAATTTCTAGGAATAATGAAATCATCATCCTTATCTCTCACTTATAAAAACAAGGAATATAACTGACCAGAATTTTCATGGGTTCTGTCATTTCTAAAGCCCATTTCCTCTTAAGAAATCATGGAATATTGAGGCAGAAATAAGACAGTTTCACTAACAACTACAATTTATGTATCAAAAAAGAAAAAAAAGACAAGTAATATCTTAGATTCTGATCTAAGACCTAGAGTTTTCCAGGTCACTAAGACATGCTGGTCCCATGAATTCTATCCATATCACAAACACATGCTTGTTCCATGGATTTTAGAGCTTACTCGAATTCATGTTAGACCCTGGTATTCTCAAAATTAATTATTTCAGTTCTGCTTTGGGGATGTGGTTTGGGATTTGGGGTGGAAACATTCATAACATGGTGATTCGAGTGTGCAGTGATGGTGGGATTGGTATTCAAATAATAAACAGAATGGATAATTGTGAATAACTATGTAAAAACAAAATTAAAAAGATACTGGTATTCCATAGAAATAAGTAAAATTTAATAAACCCGGGATAATATATATGAAAACTACATGAAAAGTTGAAAAGACAGGAAATTATATGATAAATTTAAGTGTGATTCTGACTTTAAAATACAATTTTCAAAATTAATTGTATCCAGGTGTGGGGCAAGAGACTCTGCCACAAACTGCCCCCTGCACCGTGTAATCCCATCAATGGCCAAGGTCCAGAGACTATAAAACAATGCTCCCAGAAGCGTGTGGCCGCATTCATGGCTGCGCGACTTCTTATAGCCGAGCTCTCCCTCTCAGAGAACCTGGCAAGGTACCGAGAGCATCCTGCCTGCACGGCAGAGCCTGGCAAGCTCCCTGTGGCATATTTGGTATGCTAAATACAGTAACAATGATGGGTCTCATTCCCCTTACCCTGAAAGAGTCTCCAATGCGGCACCACTGATAAGAACAAGTAAAGAGAGGCTGCTAAAATCTCAGGGCTGAACAGATGACTGGTTAAAGAAACTTTGGTACATCAACACAATGAAATACTATGCAGCTGTTAGAAAAGATGAAGTCATGAAATTTGCACATGGATGGATCAACATGGAAAGTATCATGTTAAGTGAAATGAGTCAGAAAGAGAGAGACAGACATAGAAAGATTGTACTCATTTGTGGAATGTAAAGTAACAGAATGAGAGACTAACGCCAAAGAATAGTAGAGATAAATACCAAGAGGAATGCTCCACAGCTTGGAAGCTGACCTCACATTCTAGGTGAAGAAGCGGCTCTGATAAAAAAGGGATCACCAAGCAAAGGGCGCTAGGTGGGCCCACTAGGAATGGGAGATACAGGCTGAAAACAGCCTATAGACTGAACATGATGCCTACTTAATACCTCTGTAGCAAACCACAACATCCAAAAAGAGAGATCGAGCAAATGGAAATGCCCTGCCACAGAGTCAGGGTGGGGTGAAGGGTGGGGGTGGTAGGGGGGGTGCTGGGACCATTGGGGGTGGAAAATGGGCACTGTGGAGGGATGGGTATTCGATCATTGTATGACTGAAACATAAGCATTAAAACCTGTAAGTCAGTAACTTTGTCTCATATGATTCACAAATAAATAAATAAATAAATAAATAAATAAATAAATAAATAAAATCTTAGAGCTAGGACGAATAGAGACATTACTGGTGCCTGCTCAAGAAAATCAATGATCAATGGCATGACTCTGATCAATAGAATATTTTGTCTTATATTTACTGGGGGCTATTTACAGCAATGCTCAGGGTAACTCCTGGCTCTGCACTCAGGAATTACTCCTGATGGTGCCCAAGGAACCATATGGGGTGTGGTGATCAAACCTGGGTCTGTTGCATGTAAGGCAAATGCCTAATCCGCTATAGTATCATTCCAGTCCCTAGGATGCTAACCACTATAAGAACCACTCAAAAGAGTCAACCACTCACTGGGTTACTAAATTAAGTACAAGAGCTGGACTGATTTCCCAGAAATCCCTTATGCAGACATATCTCCTGTACTGTGTTTCTTGGTGTTTCTTAAAATCTCTGCTGTTCTTTCCCCACTTTTCCCATCTTGCTGCCTCCTTGAAAGACTGACCATTGTAGACACATCACCCGGGCCCTCTTCCCCATGTCTCTCTGCTTATGTCAACTAACAGGAAGCAGAGGAGAAGGCTCTGGGACACAAAGGAACTGAGAAGGCCCTGGGACACAAAGCAACTGAGTAGCATTGTGAAGTACACATGGCCCTCCCATGCTGACTGGCAGACTCTGCATTCCTCTCCCCTGTCACACTCTCCCACCCTCACAGCGCCCTCTACCTGCCACTTGAGGCCCAGGCCAGTGATGGTTGTCTACCCATTCCTGCTTGGGTGCTGGACTATTCCTTGTTCTCTACCCTACTTCTCATCTTTATAAATAACCCCTTTATTATAAAGATTCTCTCCAACCAGTTCTTATAATGAATCTGACTCAGTAATGAGTTTTTTTTCAGTTCATATTACGTAAACAATTGGGAAAAATCCAAAGTGTCAGTGTGAAGAAAGGTAAAAAACTTCAATAGTGCCAGAGAGATACAATAGTAAGATGCTTGCCTCGAACTGGGCTGCCTCTGGTTTGATTCCCTCTACCACATATGGTTCACTGGGGACTACCAGGAGTGACCATTGAACATAAAGTCAAGTCAGATGTCACCTCATAATTTAGTTTTTAAAAACCCAAATGAATACATATAATTTTAATTGCATACATACAGTTTTTCTTGACTCTGATCCAATGAGCTTAAAGACAAATCATTGAAAGATAAACATAAATTTTATATATTCAGAAATAGAGTTTTTCAATCATAATATGAACATCTGCAAAATTGAATAACAATAAAATCATACCCGTAAAATTGCACATCAGGGCTAAAGCAGAATTTTGGGGAAGGGACTCTCAAACTGGTGCAGGGGGCCCGGTCACTCCAGGCCAACTGGACCAGCTGATCAGGGCAAAGCACTAGGATGCCAGGTGTAAAAAACTAAAGAACGCCGAGGAGCGAGTGCACTCACGGGCTCTCTAGGCGGCTCTGTCTCACCGCCCGCGTCCGGTGCCCGGGAACCGCTGTGTGTGCTGTCGGTCAAAGGCAGGCGACAGAAGGAAGAAGGAAGAAGGCCAAATTGGTTGCTCGATCCGTTTATTTCATTCTCTCCCTCCGCTTCTCTCCCGCTCTCCTGGATCTCTCCCCGTGGATCTGCCCCCGTGGATCTGGCCCCGTGGATCTGGCCCCCCAACCCACTCTTACAGCCTAGTTAAATCTCCACAGCATGAGGGGGTTGGGGCATACACATAGGTGTGGTCCCCATCAATAGGGTAAGGTTCCTTTCCCTTAGGGGATGCTTCTCCTAGGACTTAATTCTCTTTCAGCAGGAGGATCCACCCAAGGGCGGAGTCCCATGAATGTGTTTCTCTTCTCCTCAGCCAGCAAACATATAAGAATTCATAATATTAATTATTTTGTATGGACACAATAAGAGATGCATTAAAGCTTATAGAATTGCTCTCCTGGGGCCATCTCAATCTCAGACTACAGTGCTCAGGCCAGATCAGTCTTTCCTATCCCTGGCAGGGTCCCAGTCTCATAATTACTATTGGATCATGACAGCATTTGTCTATGATCAAGCTCTTAACTTATAGTTAAGAATTAGGCACTTTGGCCAGGCCCATCTCGATGCCAGGGTAGCACATAACTCACCGCTTGCCCTGGATCCTTCCCGTCCCACGTCGGGGACCCTACTTTGGGGTGCTAGGAACTGAGGGCAACTGAGGCTTAAGTGGAGAAAGCAGAGGCCCGGGAGGGAATAATATTCGAGGCCAATTAATTCCCAAGTTATAAAAACATAATATTGTCTTCTTGTGTCTGTACAAAACAGACATAGCTTTAAAGTAAATTATTCAAAAGGCACAAGAAGAGGAGAAAGGCAATATCAATTTATATAATATAAATTCAGTATCCTAGGAAGGTCTGACCTTGCAAATTAGCAGTCAGATTAAGGGAAAGCCGCGGATTAACTGTTTTGGGGAAGAGAGCATGGAGAAGTGATTATAGCTGAACAAAGGGATGGGAGAGATTCTGGAACACCTTGATGGGTGAGACTGGGGTAAGCCTAAACTCTGGGGAAAACCAGGACAAGCTACTGTGGCAAGGAGGGAAAGTGCAAAGTAATGTCATCCTACAGCCAGGCTGTCTTCCCTTCAGTTATGAACATTCTGAACACGAGGCATTTTCTCAGTCCATTCAGCTTTCTCTCTGGTCCTTAGATTAGGTTTGAATTAATAGTCCCCTATTTAAAAATTATTTTCTCTTTCCATAACTTTTGACTTTTATTAGAGATTGGAGAAACTTAGAAAACAATGATTAGAAAGAATTATAGAAAGAGAAAACTCAGCCTTGGGATTTCAAAATGTGTTACTGGGTCAGGGCTGGAACAATAGCACAGTGGTAGGGCATTTGCCTTGCACACGGCAGACCTGAGTTTGATTCCTCTGCCCCTCTCAGAGATCCTGGCAAGATACCTAGAGTATCTTGCCCACACGGCAGAGCCTGGCAAACTACCCATGGCACATACAATATGCCAAAATTAGTAACAATCTCAAGATGGAGATGTTACTGGTGCCCACTCAAGCAAATTGATGAGCAACAGGATAACAGTGACAGTGACAGATAGTTACTGGTCAAGGTCTTTACATCACTTGCACCCCAGTGAATGATAATCACCTACCTTTCTTGCATACATTGAGAGTTAAATAAAATATTACTAAGGGATTCTAAAATCAACATACCTTGATAGCGCTTTAAAACTCTTCTCACATTAAAGTTAAGCTTAGAGATATCGCACACAGTATGCACCTCCAAAGAAACATCTTTTGGTGCTTCCACACTAATAGCTGAGTACCTAGAATAAGCAGAGACCAGAGATTCCTTCAGCGGCTCCTTCCATCCATGTCTCTATACCCATGACCCTCCCCTGCCCACACTGATGATATGGGGCACTCACCTGCCCAAAGTGTCCTTTATATCCTGTAAGAAACAAAAGCAAAGATGAATGTAGGAACATCTGAGCCTCGTGGAGAATGGCATGCACAGCAGTTCTCTATAAACTCTCCTCCAGCGATGTAAGGTATGGGAACCCAAGGGTGTAAATACAACCAAGGCTTCAGGAACAGTGTAATTTTATTCCTGTTGAGGCACCACTGAGACCCTATCTGTCAACATTGATGCATTTCTAATAGATTGATTCCCACCTGAGTCCTTTTTTGGATGCACATTACTGCCTCTTTATCAACCTCTCAGTCAGCTGTCTTCCTTATAGGAGGCTGCGGGGAGAATTAGTGTCTGAAAGCACATAAACCTATGGCTATTGGGAAATGGATCGGAAGGATGCCCGGGGTACCACTTGCTTTCAATGTTGTGATTTTCTTAGATTGAGTCCATATTGAACACTGCTTATCATAAATCTGAGTTCTGAGTCCACGCAGAATCTCTGTGACTGAGATGATTAGGTGTTGATAGCAGTACCACACGATGGCACAATAGTCGCATAATCACAAATTATTATACAACCTTCAATTCTGTTTTGAAACTAAACAAACCTCCAGGCATCAGAGGAGCCAAGATGGGGAGAAAGTTGTCCTGTGAATCAGACAATTGCAAAATTTAATGAAACACAGGCTCTGAGTGCCTCTGAGTATAGCACTGTCTTGGCAGAGGCTGGTTACAACACAAACTTTACCCCATGTTATTCTCTGTGGAAATCATGGATGTAAGTCAACCTTAGACTTGATGTTCTAAACAGCAAAAACCACACCTCACCCCTAAATCTCACGGCCTGGCTAAAGAATTAAGAAGATTGAGAGCCCACACAATTTATGGGGTGAAGACAAAAGTCTGGAAAGTCCCCAAGCAACCGGGAGCTTATTTGCTCATTTTCTCTGAGTGGAAAGTTGTAGACGGCAACAATTTTCTCAAAGTAACAATTGTAAGCTTCGATGAATTAAGAGAAACAAAATAAAAGATCTCCAATAAATCAAGATAATGTATTAGACAGGTTGGGAAGTTTACTGAAGTAAGTGAACTTAAAAGTTCATTGGAAGGTTCTAGCAGAGGAGTTGACAGATAACTCATGGGATATGAAAATCCTAAATAACTGACACAGAGACTGAGAAGTCCAAGCTCTAAGTGGGGAATCCTTAGCAATGCCATTTTTGTCTCTTGGGATCCCCAGGAGATCAGTCTGAGATATTGTCTGAGATCCCAAAACATTGTCCTGAATCATAGATAGGCATGATAACCTCCTTTTTCGTTACCTGCTTCTTTCATACCCTCATTGCCTCCCCTTGGGACACATTTTAAGTGCGTGGCCTTCACTCAATTCCTCATTGTAGGATCAACTCTCAGAGAAGCAGTCCTAAAACATCGTCCTCACCAATATGGATGACTGGAAACTAAACACCTACTGTGAATTATTTTATGAGTGGCAGTTGAGTTTTTAGAAGTGGTGATGAGTGTGAACTCTGGGTCCAGTTCTGTATTATATAATTATGTTAGCCTTGAAAATGGCACAACTCTGATTTCATTTTCTCATTGTAAAATAGACAGCCTGAGCCTATCATGAGCTCCAGACAACATTTCCTGGCATAGAATAACAGACTACAGGGCTACCAGGGATGACATACTGAGTACATTTACGTAAGTGCCCTACATCTAGAGAAATAACAATGCAATGCCCACTGGAACATATACTGATTAGCGGGCAAAATTTCCATTTTGTGGTATTTCCTTGGTCTACTGTTATGTGCAATAATGAGGAATAACTGGCTATAGCCAAGGGCAATGACCAAGGGAGTTTTCCTGAAAGTCAGGAAGGTTGTGGCACTTGTGGTGATTTTACCTTAAACTTGAGTAAGACCAAAGGGTAAAATAATCTAAGCAATAAAGGAAAAGAGAGAGGCAAATGAGAATGGGCAAGAAATATTGATCAGGTAGAGATCTATTGTAAAGGGCTGAAATCATGCTTTGCATGGGGGAGGGCCACGTTCAATCCCCACATGTTCTTCCAAGGACCCTGAGAACTGCAGCAATAATGTCCCCTGAACATCATTGATAGTGCATGAAAAAACAACAGGAAGAGAGAGAAAAGAGAGAGAGAGAAAGACAGAGACACAGAGCGACAGAGAGAGACAGAGACAGATACAGAGAGATAAGGAGACAGTGAGTGATATGCCTTTATCTTACTGGGAAAGTGAAACTGTGTATTTCCATAGCAAAAACTGCTAACTCATGACTACCACTGATTCAAAGGATCTGGACAGACTTATGGATCCTCCTATATCCCACCTTTATCAGACCTGGGAAATATATTTCAAAGATCACAGGTGGCAGATGTGGGGAGAGCCTGACAACAAATAAAATAAAGTTTTATTTTAAATTGTGTAAGGAAAATAACTCTATATAAAGATTTTCAGAACTTATTAGTTAACATTAGCTTAACAACTCTTACAGATGTGTTAAAAGGGTTCAAAATTAGCAACATGATATCAATGGCATGGCTGACTCTTCATCTTCAACTCTAGGAAACAGAAGATATATTCATTTTAAAGGAATGCTGTGAACGGTTCCAATCTAAATCAGACTTGAGTACTAGCCCCTTGTATCTTTAAGCTGTGTGAACTAGTAAAGTGGCTTGAATCCCATTTTCTTAGCTGAATCATGAGACAATAATTATAGGCACTTCTTCACAGACTTATTGAATTCAATAAGTGCTTAGATACATTCAGCAAGAAAACTTTTAGCAGTCCACAAAAATTCCCATTAACACCCCATTTGGCACCTACTGGGCTATTTTCCCCACTAGTTTATCTCTTCTCTACTCTTAACCTTATGGTCACTCTGCCCTCACAACTTGCTTGG
This sequence comes from Sorex araneus, assembly GCF_027595985.1. Taxonomy (NCBI): domain Eukaryota; kingdom Metazoa; phylum Chordata; class Mammalia; order Eulipotyphla; family Soricidae; genus Sorex; species Sorex araneus. The sequence goes on from NC_073303.1 coordinate 8,793,486, forward strand.
TGACCTTCATCTCCTGGAAAACAAAACTATCTTAGATAAAGAACTCTCAGACACACTGTAGAATGACAAAAGTCAGAGAGATCGAAATAAAATCTTGAGAGCACCACAATAAAAACAAAACATATATATAAATAAAGAAACCACCATAGTAATGAAATTAGTCTAGGCTAGTAAAGAATGGTTTGACATAGCAAACAAGTTGGATGAAATGAAAACCCCATAAGAATACTCAATCCAACTAAGTCAACAGTCTAACTTGAGGGAATGAAAAAAAATTGTAAAGAAAGTAAAGCTAAAGAAGTTCCTATTAAACCAAACTCATTAGAAATATTAATAGGACACCTTTAAACGGCAAAACTCTACTTGAAAGCAATAGAGAACAAAAACATAAAATGGGGGAAAGTTGTGAGAAACAATGGCATCTTTTCTAATACACAGTGCTTGCTTGCTTTGAAGTTAAACTAGGATACAGATTCGCACTTGTAGAGGAGACAGCCCAAAATGAAGAACTGAGCTTCTATAAAATCTACAGTTGTGAGTTCTGGGGATCATTCCAAAGAGCACAATTATATTAATTTTAAAATGTATTTGCTTTTCTGTGTTTACTTGGTGTCCATCACAATGGCTAAGACCTAGAATCATCCCAAATACCCAAGAACACATAGAGGATAAGGAACTGTTGTACACGGACAATAAGGAAAGGTGAAATCCAACAACTCATGCATCTCAGCTATAACTCCAGGGTGTTATGCTGAGCAAGGTGAGATAAAGGGAGAGAGTCTGACCTGAGGAAGTAGGCCTTGTTAATCTTCCATATTGATCACCATTCTGCTCTGACTGGCATGGGAATAAGACATCTCGTCTGTTTCCTCCAACTTCTTAGACTCACCTGCAGCAAATTCTGTGCTGAGTCCTGACATTTCTTGTCCAGTTCCTGGATGTGGTTCTCGAGTTCCTGTACTTTGTTGTCCAGATGGGCTACATTGTCCTGCAGTCTGCTCAGCTTCTGCTCTCTTTCTTTCTCCAGTTGACACATATATAACTCCTCCTCTGGTGCAGGAATGTGTGAAGACTTGAAAATTCAGAGTGGATTCTTTCTTTCTCACGCTTTATTTTCTCCTATAAGAAAGAAAAGTGCTCAGAATGTGAATACAGATTAATGTTCATTAACAATGCATCCATACACAATACAAATAACATGGAAACAAATGAGATATATTCAGTAATAATAAGGAAGGAACTTTTGACACAATGTGCAACATGTATGAGTTAACTAGGTAGTGAGCAAAGCAATGTAAACCAGAAAGAGAGGGCCAATATTATAGAATTCTACTTATGTGAGCTAAGTGATATCATAGAGACAGTGATACCAGAAAATAGAAGGAAGATGTTTGAGGACTAGGAAGAGAGAGAGTTTCAGTTTTGATGATGAATGAATTTTGCACGTTGATAAAAGTAATGGTTGCACAAGCGTATGTACAAATTTAACTGCCATGGAGCTGTCCATTCAAAAGGATAAGAAAAGTGACTTTTATGTCATACTCGCTCACACACACACACACACACACACATACACACACAAAAAAATGTTCCTCGGTCAGTGTGTCATAGTCTAAAGAGTTCTCCATGTTCCCTAGACCAGAGTTATGCTCAGGTGGCAGATATTCAAAGGTTGAAGAGGTCCTCACCATTATACACAGTTATCTGGATCAATTCCTTCTGCTTCACCAAGAAGGTGGTGTAAGGAGTACGAATAAAGTGCAGAATAGAGTTGGGCCAAGGTAAATAAATGTGAATTATAAAAATAAATATGAGTTTTTATTGTGATATAAATATGTGTTCCTGTGTTTCAGATAAACTTTCAGTTCAAGAAAATTCTGAAGTTTCTTCTTGGATCTTTTTGAAGTTTGTAACTGAGACATCACAACTGAAGTAAAGATGACCACCCTGGTGAGTTCTTGAATCTCACCAGGGAGAGGCCCAGTTGGCAGATTCTGATAAAAAATTCTAGAAATACCAACTCCGGATTCAATTAAGCACCCTAATGTGTGATTATAGCTAAAACAAATCATCTGTCCTGTAAGACACAGGTTTTATTTGGTGGGGTGGGGACCAGAATTTTAATTTCCCATTTATCTTTCTCATTTCAGAGTGTGTTCCAGTGTATCTGAAATTAATAAAAGGGCAGCTTATTTATTTTTAAGTGGGAGCCAAGCATAGCTTCAATCCATGTATTTATAAAGTGAGTTTTTTTTTTAATTGTGAGGATCTTCACACCACTCAAAATGCCAGAAATGAAAGCAAAAGGCTTTCTTTTGAGAGATGATATTGGACATTTTCACGTAAAGAATAATGACTGATGATGACCTCTTGATATCTGTATTTCAAATCATAATGCCCAAAATTAGAGAGAGAGAGAGAGAGAGAGAGAGTAAGAAGGATTGTACCTGCCATAAAGCGAGGGAGCGGGGTGGGTTTGGAGTGGGACACTGGGAACAATGGTGGTGGAAAATGTGCACTGGTGTAAGGATGGGTGCTCGAGCATTGCTTGACTGAAGCCAGTCTTGCAATTTTGTGACTGTATCTCACGGTGATCCAATTAAATTTCTTAAAAAATAAAAAGAATAAGGGCTGAGGTTTAAGACACCATGAAAGAGCAAAAATGGCTTGCTTCTCCGTGTGATAATATTTTAGTCTAATATATTATATCTATATCAATAAAAAAATTGTTTCCATCCATAGGGAATCTGGTTGATCACTGTACTAGAGACCCAAATTCTGCAATTGTCTTTCTTATGTTCTTGTGGGAGTTCTGGTTCTCCATACTAATAGCCTCATGAAATTGAGCTCAATGCAACTCATCAGAATAAATGTCTCTCTCTATCCAGAAATAGTTGGTCTCTTTAGCTGACAAACTTGAGTGTCAGGTACTGGACTGTGGAAAATACACCAAAATGGTGCAGTTCAGGTTTTAAAACAGGTAGGTACTTTCAAAGTTTGAGAATTTGAGTTGCATCAAGCATCTTTCAAGGTCAGCTATAATATTTCTTCTTCTCCAACTCAGATATTAGGAATGCTACATAATTTTTTTCACAAGGTTGAAGTATTTGCAGTAAAAATGTAATAGATGCATATAACTAAGAGTAGAGAAAAATGGTGCTTTCTACATTAATTTTAACAATTTGGACTGTTTATTGAGTAATAAACCCTCATAGTGCTTTTACCAAACAATACCTACTACTAGACACGGTGATGGCATATAGTTTGACCACCAGAAGCTTCAAACTCTTACCTTCCAGTGCATTATTCTCAGAGTTGTGTTTTGCCTCAGCTGCATATATTTTATGCGTGTTATGCTCAGTTTCCTCACTGCTTTTTGGAGTTGTTCCTGTGGGAAAAACTGGGTGTTAGTTTTGCAATTGGATAACTCTTCACAACATCCAACAGAAATCACAGACTTTGAGACAATTAGAATAACATTGAGTATTTGGTGATTCCTTACCTGCTGAGAGAAAGAGTAATTAGTCCAGTAACACAGTTGATCTCCGTGGCAATCTGCAAAACTAATAAGATGCTTACCATAATTTCTGTGTTGTATAAATCAATTATTCGTAAGGGGTTCAGAAACTTGTTCAAGGAGACAACAGATTCCTCACTTCTACATCAGTTGTATCACTTATCATCCAGTTGATCTTCAATTTGCTCTAATGGACACCAGTAACATCTCCATTTGTCCCTGTCGCGTGCTACTGTAACCCAATGATATCTGCTCACTCCAGGAACAGAAAGAGACTTAAATCGTTCATTCAGCGTTTTGATGAAGAAGTCTGACCATCTTGTTAGTTGGCCACGTGGTCTTTTTTTTTTTTTTGGTTTTTGGGTCACACCAGGCGATGCACAGGGGTTACTCCTGGCTCTTCACTCAGGAATTACCCCTAGCGGTGCTCAGGGGACCATATGGGATGCTGGGATTCGAACCCGGGTCGGCCGAGTGCAAGGCAAACACCCTACCCGCTGTGCTATTGCTCCAGCCTCCCACGTGGTCTTTGACGTCCCATGGAATCCAGTTGGTAACAGCTCTAGTCCAGCCGTCATCTCTGAATCGCATTACGTGTCCAGCCCATCTGATTTTTGGCAAACACTTTGGCAAACGAGACAGCGTCCCTGATTCTTGAACATCGTTGGAGGTCAGAACTCTGGATTCCTTCTCTCACTTGAGTGAGATGTGATACTCCTAGCATACCTCTTTTGATTCCTCTTTGGGATACCCAAATAGCGTTCTCACCCTGTTTGCATAGGGCCCAAGTCTCCGAGGCGTATGTTAGTGAAGGAAGAACGGTGGAGTCGAAAAGATGTGCCCAGACCCAGAGGTTCTTCATCCTCTTAACCACTTCTTCGACGCTCTTGAAGGCGTTCCACGCTGTTCTCTTCATCCTACGCAGTTCTGGTGCCAAGTCATTCCTCATGTTGAGTTCTCAACCCAAGTACACATAGCTGCTGCATTCAGAGATGTTCATTCCATTGAGAGCAAATGGAATGTCAGGGACTAGTTTGTTTTTCATGAACATCATTTTGCTGAGATTCAGCTGCAGTCTGACCTTTCCACACTTGCGGTTGAAGTCGGCCAGCATTTGTGCTGCTTGGCTAATGTTTGGCGTTATGAGAACGATGTCATCAGTGAAGTGGAGTTGGTGTAATTGCTGACCGTCTGTCTTCACTCCTATTCCTTCCCATTCCAGTCGTAGCATGACATTTTCGAGGGTGGCACTGAAGAGTTTCTGTGAAATGGTATCACCCCGCCGAACCCCTCTCTTTACTTCAATGTGGAATGGTGAGATTCTGGTGGTGAATCTGTAATACAGCTCACAGAGGATCTTGAAGTACTGAGTTTGGGCGCCTTGTTTGGCTAGGGCTTCGATGACCGCTTCAATCTCAACAGAGTCAAAGTCCTTCTTTAAATAGATGAACGTTAGACAGAGCAGTATCTTGAACTCTCGTGAAACTTCAGTGAGTTTGGTCACGGTGTGGATATGGTCGATCGTGCTGAATCCTTTTCGGAACCCGGCTTGCTCTCATGGTTGTTCTTTGTTTAGTGTTCTGCCTATTCTATTCATGATGACTCAAGTGAACAACTTGTAGACAATGGATAACAGGCAGATTGGGAGATATTTGCCAATGTCTCGGATGTCTCCCTTCTTGTACAATAGAACAGTCCTGCTGGTTTTCCATTGGGATGGAAACTTGCATTCTGACAGGTAGCGTGTGAAGAGCCTAGGCACTGCATTGAGGAGTACTGGTGGCAGATTCTTTAGGTGTTTGGGTCTGACCTTGTCTGGACTGGGTGCTGTAAGAGTCTTTACTGATGAAATGGCATGTCGAATTTCAGAAAGTAGGACGTTGGGAATTGCATATCCATCCTGCAGAATTTGGTATGTGGGTAGGTGGACGTGGCTGTTGAAGAGATCTGAGTAGAAGTTGTGAATAATCCTTTCCATTGCCCTTCTAGAAGATGTGATGGATCCATCAGGCCGTCAGAGGGCAGTTATCTTGGTCTTGTAGTTGGCGAAGGACAGGCAAGCATTGTGAATACTTTTCCTGGCTTCTGCTGTATCTCACTTCCACACAGGATTAAGAAATGATTCAGCAGGACATTGCCCCCTCTGTTATTCCACCAAAGTTCAAGGCAGTCTTCATACATGCCTTTGCATATATGTTAATCTAAACCTCTCACTAGGGTTCATTCCTAGGCATTCACTTCTAAAGAGTTAACCACCCCTCTAGTCTTTAGTCAACTATGCCCCCAGCCTATATTTATGGGAATAATATGAATCTTAGAAATTGGTAGCTCTATTTTATTTTGAGACAGAATGGTTTTCTCATGTCAACATTTGTCCTAAGCTACAAAAACATTCAGTTTCCAGGCTCCTTTAAGGTATGATTAATAATTTCAACTGTGCCCAGGAAGAAGGTTTAATTTCTATTCTTGTGGCTTCGCCTATATTTCCCTCTACTCACATCATGGCCTCAGCAGTGATACAGTCAGGAGTGATGCCTAAGCTCAGATCCAGGAGCAAGCCCTGAACATTTTAGGTGCATATTGAAAATGACCTTGTCCAGACCGGGTGCTGTATGCGTCTATTCTGATGAAATGGTGTGTCAAATTTCGGGAGGGAGGACATTGGGAACGACATATCCATCCTGTGGAATTTGGTATGTGGGCAGGTGGATGTGGCTGTCAAAGAGATCTGAGTAGAAGTCGTGATTAATCCTCTCCATTGCCTTTCTGGAAGATGTGATAGATTCATCAGGACAGAGGGCAGTCATCTTGGTCTTGTAGTTGGTGAAGGACAGGCGAGCATTGCGAATACTTTTCCAAGCTTCTGCCACATCAGCCAACACTGCTGCTCTTCTCTCTTTGACTTCTTCCTTTCAGTCAAAACTTTTGATTGAATATGATGTGGTCAATTTTATTGTGGAACTATCCACCGGGAGACTCCCATGTCCAGCATTTAGATTCAGCCTTCTGGAACTGTAAGTTACTGTGGATGGTCTTGGTTGACATGATGAACTCTACAGTCTCTCACCCTGATCGCTCCATTCTAGGCCATGAGTCCCAATGTGGAGTTCTTCGGGCGACCTTCTCAGTCCTATCTTGGCATTAAAATCACCAACAATGATCTTGAAGAAGGTGTGGTCTTCTTTATAGAATCTTTCCAGTTCCATGTAGAACTTCTCAACTTCATCTTCGTCATAGTTTTATGTTGGTGCCTAGACAACAAAGATAGAAACTGCTGGCAGTGAGTCACATCTATTCAAGCGTAATCGTTCGATTCAGGTTGTTAGGTATTCGAATGAATCAATGCTCATGGCCAAGTTCATGTTGACAAGGACACCAATGCCACTGATGCCTCTGTTGTCACATGTTCTGAGGAACAATTCTTCTCCAGTGTCGAAAATGGCATGATGTTATCGATGTCTTCTTGTTTCAGTCAGACCAATGACGTCGTATTTGATCTTCTGTGCTTGCACCATCAGATCTTCGATGGATGCTTCTGATGCCAGTGCACGTGCATTGAAAGTACAGACAGTCATTTTAGTTTTTCTTTGTTTTGGCAGTCTAGTTCGACCCTGAGATTTTTTCAGCCTCTCCTTGCTCATCTTTCTTAATGCTGCTGTTTTGGGGGCTCTTTTGGTGTCAGGTGAATGAGGCCCATTGTTGTTACTGTTTTTGGCATATTGAATACACCATGGGTAGCTTGCTAGGCTCTGCTGTGTGGGCAGGATACTCCCGGTAGCTTGCCAAGCTCTCCGAGAGGGATGGAGGCTTTTATTTATTTTTTTTAATTCTTTTATTGATTCACCATGTGGAAAGTTACAAAGCTTTCAGGTTTAAGTTTCAGTTATACAATGCTCAAACACCCATCCCTTCACCAGTGCACATATTCCACCACCAAGAATCATGATATGAGAGGGATGGAGGCTTTTAAAGCGGCCTCCAATCACCCTTAGAGGTGTTCTCATGGTTCACACCATATTTGAACCCTATCAAATACGGTGCGGGAGTTATGGAAAATGGGTATTAAGTGTCTTATGGTGTGTTGTGCGGCTGCGCAGTCTGGAGAGCATCCTGGAGTGTGGCAGTGGCTGGGTAGTGGATGTAGTGGGGGTCAGCAGGTGAGGTATTTATCTGGTTTTCCTATATCCCATTCACAGTCATGCCTCAGAAAATCAAGTATCTCGTAGTCAGCTTGTCTAAGGAGATAAAAGACCTTTACAAAGAAAACTACAAAACTCTACTTCAAGAAATAAAAGGGGACATGAGGAAATGGAAACATATCCCTGCTCATCGATTGGGAGTATTAATATTTTCCATTGTCAAAATGGCAACACTCCCAAAGCATTATACAGATTTAATGCGATCCCTATAAGGATACTCATGACATTCTTCAAAGAAATTAATCAAATGCTCCTGAAATTTTAAAGAATAATAAGACCCCATGAATAGCTAAAGCAATTCTTGGGGATAAAAGATGGGAGGCATCACCTTCCCCAACCTCAAGTTCTACTACAAAGCAGTAATATGTTAAAAGGCAAGGTATTGGAACAAAAACAGATCCGCACACCAATGGAATAGGGTTGAATATCCTTACACACATTGTCAAATATATGATCACTAATCTTTGGTTAGGGAGCAAGAAATATAAAGTGGAGCAAGGAAAACCTCTTTAACAAATGGTGCTGGCAAAACTGGACAGCTACATGCAAAACAATGGGATCAGACCTCTACCCAACACCATGCACAAAAGTCAGATCAAAACGGATTAAAGACCTCAACATCAGACCAGAATCCATAGGTACATTGAAGACAAAGTCGGCAAAGCCCTCCACGACATTGAAGCTAAAGGTATCTTCAATGCTGAAAGCCACTGACCAAACAAGTGGAAGCAGAAATCAAAAAAAATGGAACTATCTTAAACTAAGAAACTTCTGCACCTCAAAGAAAATAGTGACAAGAATACAAAGACAGCCTATGGAGTGGGCAAGGATATTCACCCAATACCCTTCTGGTAAGGGGTTAATATCAAGGATATACAAGGCATTGGTTGAAAACTACAAGAAAAAAATCCAAAACCATAAGAAAATGGGATGATGAAATGAACAGAAACTTTCTCAAAGAAATTCAAATGGATAAAAGACACATGAAAAATATTCTTCATCACTAATAATCAGAGAGATCAGATCAAAACAAAAGTGAGATATCATCTCACATCAGAGAGAATGGCACACACCCAAAAGAACAAAAGCAACCAGTGTTGGTGTGGATGTGGGAAGAAAGAGATTCTCCTCCATTGTTCATGGGAATGCCGACTGGTCCAGCCTTTTTGGAAAACAATATGCACGTTTTGTTTTGGAAAATTAGAAAATTGAGCTCCCATTTGATCCAGCAATGCCTCTTCTAGGGATATACCCTGGGGGCCCAAAAACGCACAGCAGAAACACTATCTGAACTCCTATGTTCATTGCAGCATTATTCATCATAGCCAGAATCTGGAAAGAACCTGAGTACCAAAGAACAGATAAATGGATAAAGAAACTATGGCAAATTTACACAATGGAATAGTATGCAGCTCTAAGGAAAAATGAAGTCATGAAATTTGCTTATAATTGGATGGACATGGAGAGTACCATTCTGAGTGAAATGAGTCAGAAGGAAGTGGACAAATATAGAATTACTGCATTCATTTGTTTTACATATATAAAACATGTATATACATATATGTATGTATATATACACGAACATATATGTATGTGTATATATGTATATATACATATATACATATATATGTATATACACACAAACACATATATATATATATATTCACCCAGGGCCAGGAAAAAACAGGGGCTAGGAGGACTGGTTAATGGTTGGAACTAACCAAAAATGTGTGTGGGACTGAAAATAAATAAAATACAGAAGAGACCATTATGACAATAATAGCTGGGGATGATCACGCTGGACAAAATCTGAGGGTTAAAAGTAGGTAAGGGATATTCTTGATAACCTTTCAGCATCAATATTGGAAACCACAATGTACAAAAGGGGAGAGAGAGAGAGAGAGAGAGAGAGAGAGAGAGAGAGAGAGAGAGAGAGAGAGAGAGAGAGAAGAAAGTCACCTGTCAGAGGCAGGCAAGCAGTGGGGGTGGGGGTGATGGGAGGGAACCTGGGGACACTGGTGCTGGGAAATGTACTCTAGTGGAGGGATGGTTGTTGGAACACTGTATGACTGAATTCCAATCATGTACAGTTTTGCAATGTTCTAAAAATTAATTTTTTGATAAATAAATAAATAAAAATGTTCTCATTTGTGACAATTTGGATGGAGTAGAGATGTAAGTAGAGAAAGAATAATTCAGAAGAGAAATACAAATCCCGGGTGATGCCACTCATAAATTGAACATAAAGAAACTGAGTAAGGAAAAGGAAACCCCAGCACTTGGATTTTGACCAAGGAGGGAAGCCTTGAGGAGCTGGGGGCGAGGGGGGTGGCTGGTTGATAAATGGATTGAGGCAGATTGAGCACAGGATTTTTTAGTGAGATTTTTGTGACAGGTCACCTTTGCAGCAAGTGACAGAGCACATTGAAGCACAGACTACAATGAAAATAATTTCTGTCAAATAAGTAAGTAAAACAGGTTTCAGAGCAACGGCAGATGAGGTTTTTAGGAGGCTTTGACCTCCACACTCACCCTGTAATCTTGGCACGCATCTTCAGCAAGAGCAGTGACATGTCCTTTGTGCTGTGGTGACCGCTCACAGCAGAAGCAGATGAGCTGACCGTCATCCTCACAGAACAGGTGGAGCTGCTCGCCATGTTTCTCACACAATCTTTCATGCTCTGTCTCCTTGATGGTTTGAATGATATTTTCCAACTGCCTGTTGGGCCGGAGACTATCACTTTTAAAAGGTTTCCTACACTGGGGACAATGAAATGTCCTTGGAGATGATGTTTCAGAACTACAGTTCCCAGTAAAGCCCACAATGCACTGGCGGCAGTAGCTGTGCCCACAGTCGATGCTCACGGGCTCAGTCATCAGCTCCAGGCAGATGGGGCAGGTAGCTTCCTCCCTCAACTTCTTGGTAAGTATAGTTGAGGCCATGGTTTTTCCGGAAATGCTGCAATATTGGATCAAGAGACAGGGATGAAGCAGTCGGAAATTTCTAGTGTCTGAGAAATGCACTCCACTAGAGTTTCTGGGCCTCCTCTGAGCTTGGAAACTCTCTGAGAGAGATGTGGATTAAGATTGAGAATATTTGTTTTATGGAGCTGTGTTGTGAATGACTATGTCACAATCACACTTGGTTCCTCAAACTGAGTATAATTAAAATGAAATAAAATGTCATGTTCAGTTCCTTCAATCGAACTGCATTATTGCATTTCAGTTGCTTATTGATTGCTTCAGTCTATGGTGAAACGAGAGCAGATCAAAGAATCTATTTTCTTTCTAGAAATATTTTGGACATGGGACTCAGAGAGAATGAGAAAAGGACAGGCTTCCTCGCAAAGGTTGGAGCGAAGGAGAGAAATTCATGGGGGGAGGTGAGACTCCCACGTTGAAAAGGCACCTCATCACTACTGGGTTGATTTCTTGTAACTAGTACTGAAATTAGCTGGTATTTGTAGGATTCCTTCAGAAAAATCATGTCTGCACTGGATCATTGATTCTAAGCTCTTGCTACCTTATTCCCACTGCTAAATAAATAAATAACATGGGTGATGAGACCTGTGCTCCCTAGAGCTATTACCATGATGATAATAAGGTTGTCAACCAGAAGAGCCGGGTGTCCTTCCCATCAGTCTCTCTGACCTGAGGACAGAGAATGGAAAGAGGTGGGAGGGGAAGGGGTTATCCTGAGAGCAGAGCTCCTGGAGACCCAGACAGTCACTTCTCCAGGCCAACCTGCTCTCCCAGAAGGTCAGAGAGACTGGAGCCTATGGCCGTGACAGACACCTGGAAGTGGGGCAGTGAGAACAGATTGGGATGGCAGGACTCTGTGAATCCTGGCATTTTCCCCCTGGTGTCCACCAGTGAGGAGTTGACACAGGGAGCACAGAGACAAGAAGTTACACAGGACTTTGCCCTTCATCCACTTCATTACAGCTGTGGGGTGCTCTGTCCCCTATTTTCACTGCTGAGTATTTGTGGGGGTGGGGACGACGCAGCATGAGATAGATACAAATGCTTCTGTGACCTGACAGTGATGACATAATCCAACAACTAATGCTGCTTCTTAAACTAAAGTTCCTGTTATGGAATTTTTCTCTAATTATTGGGAATTATTTCTTTAGAGTCATAGAGAATACCTTCTGGGATGACGGAAACACAGCCTATCTCACTCGCCTCCTGCTCCCCCAACATTTTTAAAATAACAAAGATTGTACCTGTTATCATCCTGAACAAAGTTCTTGTGGAATTGTCATTGAGAATAAAAGCATTCTAAGAAATAATTAAAATGAAAATTTCGGGGTTGGAGAGATGGTACAGAGGTAACGCTTTTCTTTGTGATAAGGTTTAGCTCAAGTATAATTTGGAGAATGAGGAGATCTGGAAAAGGGGAGTTCCCTTAACTATAATACCATACAATAGCTCTATTTTTTTTAATGATCTAAGAAGGAGGCAAAGATACCTTATATACAGATGTTTTTCACCTTCCACTATGGTGATAATCTACAGAGTTCTTGCCTCTCACAACTTTCAACTACAAGGATTGAGAAACAATCGCACTGCACTGCAGCACTGTAGTCCTGTTGCTCATCAGTTTGTTCGAGTGGGCACCAGCAATGTCTCCATTCTGAGACTTGTTGTTACTGTTTTTGGCATATTGAATATGCCACGGGGAGCTTGCCAAGCTCTGCCATGCGGGTAAGATATTCTCGATAGCTTGCCGGGCTCTCGAGTGGGACAGAGGAATCGAACCCGGGTCGGCTGCATGCAAGGCAAATGCCCTACCC